>NW_007360328.1:2394205-2400887 GCF_000271585.1 Trametes versicolor FP-101664 SS1
GTTCTCTCACAGACTGAAGAGTAAGTCCCACACTACCTATGCTTCCTTACATGTTTACTTACTAGTACTTGTAGCCTCTCTTTGTGCGGCTTACAGGTACAGTACTATGCAATCATAGTCGTTCTCTCACAGACTGAAGACCTCTCTTTGTGCGGCTTACAGCCTTCCAGGTTCAGAGTTCATCAGCTCCCGCGCCCGCGCCTGCACTCGTGCTTGCGCTCGTACTGGTGTTCGCGCCCGCACTCGTGTATGCGCGCTCGAGGCTCGTGGAGGGTGATGCATCGGATGTGCCAGAGCTCGGCGCTGCCCCGCACCAGCGTTTTCGAGCGACAGGGACGAAGGCTGGCGAAAGGATGGGAGTCCCGGGGACCGCAGGGCCGCGTAGAGAGCTTGGAATAGCGTCCTGCATATCTACTGAGGCAACATCCGGACCAGAAGATCGCCCAGCGAGTGTGCATCCCGAGAGAGAGCGAGCGAGTGGCATGGTTGACCGCGTTTTATGCGCCCGCGTGGATGTGTGCCCACGGGGATTATCGGGGCGTGCCCTCGCCTGAGACCGGAGTCGAGGGATCGCGGAATACTCGTCTGTCGTGCAGAACAGGAGGTCAGGGTGTGTGCCTTACTGCGGGTGGACATGGATATGTGCTCACCTTCCACGTCACCTGTATTCTGGTTAGAAGAGTCGCTACGAGGGCGTTTCTGACCTGCAACCGAGGCAGGCGTCGTGGGAGTGGTCGAGCTCGCCGGAGTCGCCGTCGTCTCATCTAGCGAGTGACTGTTGGCAATAGTACTAGAGGCATCTGGTGAGAGAGACATCGTAGAAGTGTAACGCGATGGACCCACCTCTCCCGTCTTCCTACTTCTTAAAGCGGATGCTACTTTTGCGCGATGCGCACCCACTACATCGTAGCCGTAGCGTCCAACGCGTGATCACTCAGACATCTAGAAACCTGATCAGGGCAGAGCGTGCGCAAAGCCCTGATCATGATCAGAGCTGATCAGAGGTGAGTGCGTGCGGATCGATCACACTGAACAAGATCGATCCCAGGATCGATCCTATGCTGTGCTCTCCGAACGGGGTCAAATGATCACAAGCGCTTCGCGTGAGTCGGTGGCCTTCGCGAGCCGCGTTGTGGCAGAGAGCAGGTCTCAATTGTGAGCCAGCGGCGCGTGGACGCGCGGTGTTCTCTGGCGTTCTTCTGCAAACAGCTACCATTCCAGACCGAAATGTCGTCTCATCTGCGACTAGTACAACTCCGGACATCCGTCTCCGACTCGCTGGGACGGCGCGGCCTCGCGCGCGCTGCCCCGGGCCGCCGCGTGCGCGTCGCCGCCGCAAGCCTCCGTGCGTGGTGCCGAGACCAGCTAGATCTAGTATGTTACCAATTGTAGTGTCAGCGCAGCGCATCGGAGCTTTGCATCAGAGCGAAGACCGTGACTTACGACTGGTCCCATCCGTATAGTGCGTGGTATGCTAGAGCGTCTGGAGAGCTCTTCAATGAATCTAGGTATTCGGAAGGGGTTAGTTCTCTCCTAGCTTGTGAGGATGCAGATAACACGGTACCGGCGGACCACTTTCTGGATGAGCGCAAGATCTCCGCGCTTGAGGTCTACATGCCTCGCACCGTCCATTCGTATGACAAGAATTTGTCCGCTCCAATAGATTGTGGGATGCGCGGATAGCAGTGCCCTATTGGGAGGCAGGTAGCGATGTCGCGTAAAGTATAGCTGGAATGGACCCCCTGGCAGCCTGATGGAGCAGTCGTGTATGAAAAGAGATGTGCCGAGAAACTCCTCAGCGGCGAGGTACGGGTTTGACCCCCTCCGGGTCTGGAAATGTGTGACTCTGACGCTAACGGACTGTGGCCTGTTCGACCCATATCCGTAGAGCCGGCCGCGGACGTTTTGCCGGATGCTCTGCAAGACGACACAGTTTCAATGCTGGCGAGCAGAAATACAGAAGCTTTGACTCACAGGAGGATGGCGTGCGCGTAGAGAATATGGCAGGACGCTTCTTGAAGATGGCATGAGCGAGATGTGGCAAGCTAGTACCGCAAGCGACCACGGATACTGCTTTAACTACCCGCGCCGCCGCCGCCACAGTGGATGCTCGGCTATCGGGGGAGATGGTAGCCTGGCCGCAAGTGCTGCATCTTCCTGAAGCAAGTAGAGCCAGATTGGTGGAACAAAGACATGAGGAAACCCCACTCCTGCCGCATTCGTATTATTCTCACGCTTCGCTGTCGCAGCCAGAAGCTCGAGACAGACGCTGGAAGTAACTCTCTCTCTCTTCGCACCCCGATGAATCGATCACGGCCGACCATGGCCCTTTCTCCAACTGATCTTTCCATTCCTGACGTGAGCTGTGGCATGGTCGGTTAAATGGCTGACCTTGAAGAACGCATTCGACTTCATGGCTTCCCACAACCCTCCCAGTATGCCCCCGATTGAGGTGGTCGGGGCCGCTGTGGCGCGGCGCGACTCGCCGCGCGCCCACCCCGTCTTTATCTCCTACTCTCCAACCCCTTCTCTTGACTCCGATACGGACATTGGAGTGGGTTTCAGCGAGCATGACGCTGCCTTCGAACCCCTTGGCCCCGCTGTGGAGGGGGAGGACATCGCCGATGTCGCGGACATGATGATTGCCCGAGACAGGCTTCCTCTGACTATTCGTCGGTATGTGTTGACACTGCATCCGCTGTGGTGTTGTGCTAATGCTTTTTCAGTCGTCTGCGTCGCCTCGCGGATCAGGACCATCCCACACGACGCGTCTACACGTTGTCCACCCTATCCAATGACATCGGATGGGATGGCCAGGTCAGACCCGTGGTGTTAAGCGTGGAAAGTGGCGCTATCTGTCTGCGAGTTGTCGGCATCTTGCAAGGATTCCAGTACCATGCCGATCGCGGAGCCCCTCCTGATCTCTCCATTGATATCGACCCGCTGCGTGATGTGGACCGTAGGGGCATGCTGCGTATTATACGCTCTGCCGTCCCTCCTCCTGGTACGTGGCTCGCTATACCCCCGAGACATCTACTGATACGTCTTGATAGACGACATAGATGAAGAAGACTTTTATCTGCATGCGGAACTCATTACGCGTGACCCAAACTATGTGAGTCGAATCTGAAACCACTTGTGCCATGCTTACATTTGAGCAGGTCTTCTCTGAGGTGTACGACGCCACGCGCCGCATGCGGCCTACCCCCTATCTCGCCCGCATACCCTTGACCAATATCCTCCCAGGCGACTACGTCATGGTTGAGTGCAAGGTTAGGCGGGACCCGGTGGGGAGGCATGGGTGGGACGTGCGCTTTGACTTGATGACGGCGTACTTGCTGCACAGGGCCCGCGATTGAAATGTTCCATGACTGTGTTCTTCGGGACTATACGTATAAAGTTTCTGCTTTGGATGCGCGCAAAATTGCAATACCTGAAGCAGCTTCGCATCCGCCTCCGTGTGAACAGCAAGTCTGGAATCTGCCAGCGCAGTGCAGTTAAAGGGGGAACCAAACTGAACAAAAAGCGCGCGCGCGCGCATCTGCGCGTGCGGAGTGAGCGAGCCAGTGAGGCGGTGAGTGCGCAGGCCACGCGACCATATACAAGCGGGATGCGGAGTGACGAACGCACGCGCCGCATCGAACTCGCGACTCAATCTCCGGTCACGCAGCACTACGGGAAACGCCACTGCGCATTACATGGCCGGGCGACGTTCTTCCCCACTAGGGACCCGGTATAGATCTCCGTATCTTCATAATTTCACCATTCCATTCGAATTTATTCGTCTGTTAGTAATCGTACGGGACCATGGCTAGGAAGATGGAAAGGACGAGCAGATTCAATATTCTCGAGATCACGAGTGCGACGACCCGGTCTTCGGGGAATGGCAAGTGTACTGCGGCCAGCATGAGTAGTACACTTGGTGCAGTTGGAGATTACCCACCGCCTTCCTCCCGTTTCACGACCGCAGGCCCATTGGGTGTTTGCCGACGCCGCCGTTCCACCGCGAGCAAGTCTATATGTGGCGGGTTGAAAGATTGGAGGGCTGCAAGGAGAACTGAGCCACATATACGCGCAGGAAATGGTTTCATATATGCGCATACGAGTAGCGTGCTTTAAACCTTCGCTGGTGGTGTCTTCGGCGTCGTCGCCTACTTTGACTAGCGTGGTCGAGGGCCCAAACGGGAGACTACAAAGTATCCAGCGACGTGCATACCGATCAGAGAGGCAAACATGCTCACCGATCCTCGTAAGATTCCATGATATTTGAGCAGTCATCGTTGAGACTCATGTTCCTTGAGAGTATGTTAGCTTAATAAGGGCAATAACCGGCTCACGCACCAACATGATCCGTCTTCCGCCCCAAGGTTTGTCTCACACACTACTAGCATGTTTGAATGGTCCCAAACGTTGGAGATGGCATCAACATACCTTCCCATAACTCGAGGCCCGTCACACTACTGACAGCAAGGATATATCGGCAGATCGACGTTGGTATAGGGGATTCGCATCGGACACTAGCGATAGCTTTGATCCTGCCTAAAATATGCATCAGCAACCGCTCAATTCCGAAGGCCGAGCTCTCTAACTCACTGCTATGTGATCGAAACATCGCCCGAAATGTGCGAGAGGCGAGGTCCCAAACTTGAATCTCGCCAGACTCCATGCAGCAAATCAGAGTAGTTTCACTAAGCACTTTCATGACTAGGATGGAGTTGTGCGCGTGGCGAGGGGTGGCGTCAGGATCGCGGGGCGCCTCGAGCGTAGTTCCGGGAAGTGAGGATGCAACGCTATGTAGCTCTAGCTTGTTTCTTGAAGTGCAGATAACAAAAGAATCGTCGCTGATGAACTCGACGAGATGGCTGCGCATGCATAAGTAATGGCCTTGTCAGCTATGGAAGCTCTTACATGTCCGACGGAATCCTCAACTCGACCCTAGCGACTTGCTGATCGATATTATATTCAACTCTGTAGCGCAAACGATCAGAGCGTGTTCAATAACTTTTGAGTGCCTGGTCTTACAACCCGCCGTTAGAGCCATAGAACAAGAGCAAACTCCTTGGACGTTCTAAGAATCGAATGCTTTCGACAGTCGAGCGTTCCGACGTAGAACGGAGACCTCCGAGAAGCGTTGCTAGAAGGCGGACCGCACAGTCAGAGTGCGAGTCGAAGAGGGTGGAGCATGTTTATACCTTTCTTGTTCAGTGCCCAAACTTTGAGCCTATCGGCGGTCGCCACAGCCAACAGATTTTGCGTTTCACTGAAAATAAGCAGTCCGCTGGTGGTGGGCAACATCTCGGCGTCAATGACTGTGGCTTTGCAGGACTGCGATGGGAGGAAGTTGGGTTGTAGTTTCCAAAGCCGAATCTTCGCGTCAGAACATAAACACGCCAAAGCTGGTCGACCGGATAGTTTGGCCCAGCACATTGCTATGGGTTCCGATTGCGATATGACCCGAGAGTGCTCTTCTAATGAGAGGTTATGTAGGAAGGACAAAGAGCCGTCCACATCTGCAATGGTTCAGTTATGGAACAGCACTGGTGGGCAACACTCACTACACGTAACGATAATACTATGGGATGGGCTCAGCAATACGGTGTTGACAGGCCTACCCGAGGCACCAATGCGAGTGGCCTGCATCACCGAACGCTCCTTGGCATACTTGGAGAGGATAATGAGAATGATAATCGAAGCTTAGTGGAGCCATAATCACCGCAGCAGGACCGGCGGGAAGCGGAATGACGGTGTTGGTGGCATCCATGGCGAGGTCAGGTCAGGTCAGGTCAGGGCGAGTAGCGAAAGCAGAACATGCCCCGAAACCAAGATTATATCAACACATCCGTCCCGCGCAGTGGGGGAACAATACACAGGTATTGTCCGAAAACACACGCAGACATACAGGAACAAAAGGATTAAACGGGAGCGAACCAAGCTCTACACGTGGCGACGGGCGCCCACATTACCGCGGGGGCGCTTAGATGAAGGACAATGGCTAGGCGCCGATCAAGATCCACGAGTAACCGCAACATCCACCATACATCCGAAGCTAGCGGCACCCACGCAACATACAATTTCTGAGATACGTATGTGAAGCATAACAACGCTGTGATGCACACGAAGCGATCAAGTCGGGCGACGCTCCGATTACGAGTACCGCCTACTCCACACTGAAAGGATGATCACGACGACGGCGCGCGATCTGTACGGACAGTCACGGAACGGCAGCGGCAGGCGGGCAGGTAGGTACAGCCTGCTTGGAATTATCAGCAAGGAAGCTCACGTTTCGATTCCGCCTAAGTACTCCGTGCAGTTCCGCGGTGGACACGATAACTTGAAGGCCCCCTACAAGATTTTCGTTGGCGACTACCCGCGGAGTCGTGCTTTAGACCACTGTAGGAACAGTGCTGTGCGGACCGTCCTATGGAAGATTATGAGCTCTTCCGCTCGGGGCACGAATGGAGCCGGTTTCCGGCGATGCCAGTAAGCACGCTCGCGGATCCTAGTTCTAGAGGGGGTCGCCAACGCCTCTCCCGCAGAATATGCCTTTTTGCTCCAGCGCACGGGCATCTCTTTTCTCTCTTCTCGCTACAGGCTTTCGTAAGTGTTCAAGACTTCGTTGACGCGCTGTTCCCGCCAAGTGAAGAAGCCTTTGCACAGAGTTCGGCTAAGACAGCGCCTCGAT
>NW_007360328.1:2401346-2406769 GCF_000271585.1 Trametes versicolor FP-101664 SS1
TTTTCGACCCACGCAGCACTTTTCCCGTGCAACCTACGAGTCGAGCGACACAATGCAGGATAAGGATGGCGCCTGCGCGCGTGCTTAGGGTTGACAGGTCGGTCGTATATCTTCTTCGTTTATGGCCTGACGCCGAAAACATATATGTCCCCTCTAGTCCCGGTCCCGGAGTGGTCCTTGCCAGCCGTCGAGTTCCATATTTCCGTGTATGTGCCTGTGCCACCGCTATGGAATTGGCGGCGCGCTGGGTTTCGTAAAACGGGAGACCATGTGTGATGGCGCGCCGCGGCTCGGCGCGGGCATATCGCTTAACGAGTGCGCTAAAACCCTCGTTGGGGCAGATACGACGTGCTCCCAGCTCTCTACATGCCGATTGGAGGTGTCGCAATTGGGAAATGCAGCTGACGCTTCGAGCGCGTTCGCAGGGACTGGATTGAGCGACAATGTAGCCCGATATCCGGGATGCGCTGACAACGGAACAGACCAGGCCAAATAAGGATCAGAGGCGTTTCCAGCTTCAAAAACGCGGATGGATCAACGGCGACTGGTCTTGGTTACCTTACACCAGATTGATGTCATCCGACATGGACCAATCGCCGCCTACACATGGAACGCTCCTCCGGCTTCGGGGTCTGGGTCACGAGTCATTCGCGTTACATCACCGCGTAATCCTTTATCCCGATCACGCATTGCACCGCAACGGAGGTTACCAGCAACTCATTTCAAGTACCCTACTTCCCTGCCACGGTAAGCCCATACCCCTGTCTCACCTCTACTCTTTCCCTCATCGGATTGTGAACATTTTTGTCAGTTTTGAACCGTAAGCCCCTCCTCTCCCCTCATATCTGGCACCATTTGACCGTTCCGGATTCCAGACAGCCAAATGGATTGCACTTCGGTTAAAGTACCTCGGGGAGACCCGATGATTCGCTTTCGCCAACTCCAGGCTATCTGCAATGGTCGGCGCACGATTAACAGACTCCCCACGGAGGTCTTCGCCGAAATCTTCGCGAACGCTCTCACCGAATGGACCGACAACCCGTACTTCCTGCAGGACCTCTCCCAGGTCTGTTCGCAGTGGCGGAGAATCATCGCCGGATCGCCGCTGCTCTACAGATCCTTCAGGCTGAAGTGTCCCAGACTTACGGCTCGCCACTTGCGACGATCGCGTACCCTTCCCCTCGACGTCGACATCTACGATGTGAATTTGGACATGCCTAGCACCGTCGCACTGATGAACAGCATCACCGTCTTGAGCCCTCAGCTGGACCGCGTGCGCTGGCTGAACGTGACTTCCCATTCATCGAAGCTCAGCGCGTGGATACTAGGCATGCTCGAGGACCTGCCCCATCACAGGCTGACGAGCCTTTCTCTTGCGCTTTCCCGTCCAGAATGGCCGGCATCACTACGCTTTCCCGAATCGCCGGAGGCAGAGCGGGTCTTCCGCGGACTCACTTCGCTGACTCTGCAAGACCCTAACATCGGGGGGGCGCTCCTCGAACCAGCGGGACTGCGGGACAGTATCCACTTCAACCTACGCCGACTCACGCTGGAATTCATCGTAGCGGTCCCGCCAACAAACGCTACGCTGATACATCTCCTATCGCGATGCCCGGAGCTCGAAGAGTTCACGCTGCGCTCGGTGGACCCAGTCGCGTTCGAGCGCACCGATAGATACGGCTGTCCAATGTGCCAACTTCTCAAGCTCAGGACATTCACATACCACGCCCCGAACTTCAAGACCCTCGCAGACATCACACGCCACGTTGAACCGAACGTCTTCCAGATGCCCAAGTTCGACCTGTCCATTCCGACTTTATCTGACAAGGCGATCGCAGCGCTCCTTCGTCGGCCGAGTGATGATGGCAAGCGAGCATACCAGCTTGCATGTCTAGGCGAGGGCTTGCGCCGCATGGACGTGCGCTGCTTGAAACAGCAGTGGCAGATTCTGGGCTTCTACACGAAGGAGCGCACCACATCAGCCCCCGACGTCACCTTGGCCCTCGAACCAAACGGCCTCGTAACACGCTCGGAACCGAGCCTGTTCTTCTGGTCGTGGCCGATCAAGGACGTTTCGAGCGTCACGGTTCTCACCTTCCATCTGTGCCGCGACTTCGTTGTACCCCCAGACGCGGCGCAATGGACCAGCCTCCTTCGTTCGATGCACTCCCTCGAGACTCTAGTGCTGGTCGGGGCGTGGTGGGCAGATATACACCAGCTGTTTAAGGCATTGGACCCAGCCTTTCCTGATGGCTCTCTGTTGTGTCCCAAGATGACTACAGTGGAGCTCATCGATTCTGATACTGTCGGATACTGTCAACCTTCAGTCCCCGCCGCCTCTCATTCCCAGATCCACCACCGACGATGTATTGATATTGGCACCCTCGGGGCGCGATCGTGGCTGGAACCCAGGTTCCGACGAGTGATATCGGGAGGGACCGAGGATGACGAGGATGAAGATACATACTGGCGAGCCAGCGGCGACGAATGGTCGGTGGGACAGGTAGGATTGTAACTTGGAACGACGTACCCCACGATAATATTGGAGGTTCTCTTGAGTAGTCCGTGGGTCAAGGTTCTGAATACGCACTCAAGTTTCTTAATGTGGCTGTAAGGGGAGAATATCGCACTGCGGGCTGAAACTCGCATCGAGCACCGGACATCAGCAAAACCGCTGGACGCTCCCAGGGATTTGGCGCCCGTCGCGCGGGGGGGAGCGCTCCCAAGCACTTGCAAGTGGTCCGCGCGCGCGGGAGCGATATTGGTACGGAGCGGCATAGCGGACGTAGTGTACGCGGTGGACGTATACGGGGGGCGTAGTCGGAGGATCGGCTCGGTCGCATCCAAGCGCTCGGACGGGAATATTAGTCTCGATCGGATTAGTGGCAGTGTGCGATTCCTGGCGCTTGTAGCAGGTCCGTTTTTGTTCCCGCGCCCCGTCCGCGCGCTCGCGCGCCGCCTCCCCCGACTGATCATGATCACCCACTTAGATCTCTGGATCCATTCCCCGCACATGTACAACTTGCCCAAGACATGATCATGATCACACAGTGACATATAAGATGACTCGAAACAGACAATTCTCAACGTTACGCTAGGCATGTTCCGACCAGAATCGCCGACTACAAGCTCGAGCCCAACGAGTCCTCGTTCCTCTCGTTCCTCTCGTTCCCCACGTATCCATCAGACTCTCCCACGTATCATATCTATCCCAGAACGCGACGATCGTGCACGGATTCTGCGACGACGCCAGCAAGCGGATGGGGATATTGCGGGCTTTGCAGTCGAAGTAGAAAGACCAGGCACGCGGAACAGAACCACCGGCGGATTGCGTCCCCGGTCGTCTACTGACGTCCTCTACACTGGACGCTCCAACGCCGTTCCTATAGGTCAGAATATTGAGTCCTATAGTGGTTTTCCCCTCTAATGTTGCTCCCTATGTAGGCAAGCGCAACGTGCCATCATCCGCCGTCGGTCACGATCCTCCTCCACCTTTGTTCACGGTAGGAAATGTATCGATTTATCCGGCCGGAAGCTAATGCCTCTGTGTTATAGCAATGTTTCTTTTGCCGTCAAGGCGGTTTCATTGTCATATGTGAACGTTGCAAAAGCGTCGCAGTATGCATAGCAAAGAACGGCCTAGGCGCCTGCGTCCCCGATTGCTCATCGTGGATATGTCCAGACTGCTACGCGGATGCAGGAGAGGTTCCCCCAGTATGCATACTCCATTATACGGGCTTATACTAGACGATAACAACTCTATCAGTACACTATACCGTCCCGGGCAGTAGGGGGGAGTCGGGCCGGCATGAGCGGCACACCGCTCATCGTACTTCAAATTTACTTCGAAGACCCTACTGCGGAGTTTGACGCGCCAAAGGCCTCCTCCGACCACATCGAGAACTTGGCACGAAGCCGATTTGTGGGTCGCGTGAGTATCGCATTAGCTTCTCTATCGTATGTGTACACGCTCACGCTGTGTATCCAGGAGAGCGCATTGCTGGCCCTACGATGTGGCTTCCGTCATCTAGGAAGCAAGGAGTCCACGAAGGAGCTTGCAGATTGTAAACGTCGCATCGCAGCGTTCACGAGGTGAGAACACATCCCCCGCGCTTCAATCTACCAAGGGTTTCATTCGTATTGCAGTTCTCGCGCTGCTGAGATTGTGATTGTGATTAACACTCACGCAGACCCTGGCAAAGGTGGTCTCTACTACACCCCTACACATACAGTGAGCCTTGACGCTGTGAGGATTGCTTCTGATTTGCATTTTGTACTCTCATAACTGACTAAGATGACAGATGTTGGACCACCTTTGTCGCGACATGTCTCCTCGGAAGTTCTTGCGCAGCACGCTGTTCCTGCTATGCTGTGGTGGACTGGTTACACACGCCTTCGACGAAGTTAGACGTGCTAGGTGAGCTATAACGCTTGTGTGCGCCATATACGCTAAGTAAAATCTATGTTCCAGTCAAGCGTTCAACTCTGTCTTCGCGTTCGATGCTTCGCAGGTTGATCCCGTCGTCGTCAGCGCTAATTTCGTGGCCACCATACTGGAATATGGCGTTTTCGGTCGGGAGACTATCTGGAACGCCTTTCAAAGGGCGGGGAACTCGGATGTGCTGTTCCACACTGCCGTCTATGCCGGAATTGAAGGCAAGATGTATCGAATGCGCTATGCCCCTGTTCGTCATCGACCAAACGGAGAAGACGTCCTTTGCTGCCTCCAAGAGCCGAAATACGTGAATATAGACGAATTGAAGCAACGTGTTCTGTATCGATGCCAGCAGCGTTGCCACAAAGGCCCTCGACGCTTCATTGTGAAGCTTTTACCCACGGACGAGGAGACGCGATGGGTCGTTGGGGATGTAGGCCAACATCGCTACATCACTGTATCTCTGGATTCGGGCAAGTGGGCGACGCAGTAGTAGAAGTCCTGGAATGTATCTCGAGCGATATAGTCACCTTAAACATGGTCAATCCCTCTACGTCTGGCGCGAGCCTTGAACTTGCTTGAATATGAAGCTGTGCCAAGCGCTGAGAGAGTGAGGGCGTGGGCGCCTCTTGGCGGATAGAAGGCCCGGCCGGGGCATCGGCCCGTGGCATCGTAGGCGGGCGTCCATCCGCAGTTCCGAGTCACTGAGTCCCCCACGACAATGCCCATCTTCACCTATACTCGCTGCACTCGTCGGCAACTCCTCTCATGGCTATCTATTCCGAGGATACTGGAAAACGCGTAGTGGCCGAACTACGGCTGGGTGTGACTGCGGAGTAGTCGGACGAGACCAGGTCAGACCGGCACCCTACACCTTCCATCCAGCCCGCCGTGGCCAAGCTGATCGTGGCCAAGCTGATGCACGGAGTCCCTGTTCATGTGCTGGCTGTACGTGTTCGCGGACGTGCCGTATGTTCTGATCAGTGTT
>NW_007360328.1:2407991-2420097 GCF_000271585.1 Trametes versicolor FP-101664 SS1
GGTGTACGACTTCGAACGCTCGGACGCGTTGACGACATGCACTAGGCGAAGATGACGGGGAGTGTACAGGAAGACGCGTGCGCGCATGACGGCGTCAGAACCACGGTTTCGATACCCCATGGTATGCTCACTGCCTTTCGCCGTTGCGTCCGTTGGCATGCGCGGCCGCTTCAGCTCCCACTGCCAGTTCGCTGATTGCATCCTTCGTAGGGTCAATCATGTTCGTATGCACCCGTATTGCGCCTCAAATCGATCTGCGGCCTGCATCGCGGACGACGGTCGCTGATAGCTCCGGTAGCTCCCCAGCTACTCCCACAATTACCTCGTCACCTTACATCTGTCTAGATCAGCTGAACGGAGAATCTCTGCTCCTGGAGCAATCCCCCGTTGCCAGTACTCCGACGCTCTCGTGGACGCCGGATGGGGAATATCGATGTCGGCATTGCAAGGGAAGGACTACGTTGATATCGGGACATGGACCCGGAGGCGAGAAGATCTGTGATTCGTGAGTACGTCAATTTCCTGCGAAGATCAGCGAGCTCATCGTCGATCGGCGCAGGTGTGGCCTGAAGGCGGTGAGGCAAGGTCCAGAGTTCATTGTAACAAAGGCTCGCAGCGATTTCTTTACGAACGTCAATCCCGCCGACAAAGCGCCGCCTGTTGGAGTATCTCGTTGCGCGGACTGTAAGACACAGAAGTCCGTCGCTTGGAGGAAAGGTCCAAGTGGTACTCGCGACCTATGCAACAAGTCGGTGCCCTCTCTTCTCCCTTCGTACAATGCGACACTGAACCCTTATCTGCCAGGTGTGGATTGGTCTACTCCCGTGCGCTTAAGAAAGCCCGTGAATCGCAAAGAGGCAGCGAATCTGAGGCGTAGTTCGGTCTCCCCCGCCGATCACAGCAGCAATGAACATGTCTAATTACCCTAGCTACTGCAAGTGAATATTGCTTTGCCGTTTGCATAGAGAGCCAGCTCCGATGGCAGTTTCTGCAACTTGCTTGCGGTTCCGTGCGCTGTCGACATACGCATCGTGTCGCGCTACGCGATGTCGGTGCCCTCGACGTATTTGATATATCCGTACATCAATAGCAAAACACGGTGCGAAACCACGCAAGGGCCCCTTCAAATCGACCTGGGAGCGCGCGAGACGCGCGCGCGTAGCGGAAGCTTCTGTGGCGCCCGACTACTATATAACCCTCGTTGTATTCTCTCTCCAAACCCCGAATGTTCTTGACACATCATACCGGCATGCAGTCTAGCAACACGGTACTATGCGGTTTCAACAGTGACCGAGCCTAGACGCTGACGATGACTTATGCTAGGTGCAGATCCCTTTCGCCGCAATACTGCAGACACCGCGGATCTGTTCAACCTTCCTTCCGTACCTATCGCCCCAGGACTTCTTACGGTTGTACAGAACTTGCCGCCTCGCCAGGGATGTTGTCGCCACTTTCATCAAGGTCGCTTTCGACGTGAATGCCACCCTGAAGCGATTTGTACCGGACCCCCTCGCCTTTCGCTCTCTCCAAGCCCGCACAGGCACCCTAATCTCAGGGTCCATCGCGCTACAATTCTTTGATCGCGCGGTCTATCCCGAGTCCGATCTCGACCTCTACGTCCACTCACAACACCGTCGCGAAGTAGGCATGTGGCTCTTGAGCATGGGATACACCTTCTTCCCTAGCCGCAGACAGGATCCCCGCTTCAAGACCACTGTTTTAAACGCCGAACAAAGCAGAGGTCTCCACTATGTGATGCCTGGTGTTTCTGCGATCTACACGTTCCGGCGCCAGGTGGGCGAGCAACACCTCAAAGTTCAGATCATTGTTGCGCGTCGGGCTCCTATGGAGGTGGTCTTAGGTTTTCACTCAAGTATGTGTCGAGAATCTCTACTGCGTGCAAGTGACCCTCTAACTTTCCCGCAGCATGCGTCATGAACGTGATATCGTATGAGAAGGCGTATTGCCTCTTCCCTCGAGCGACTCTGGAGGAGCGTCGATCGCTACTCAGCTGGTCTTCTCAAGGCCGTTCCAAGAGACGGGCTGAAGGCCTAGTGAAGTACGCGTCCCGAGGCTTCAAGATGCTCACACACCTCCACTTCGCCGAGTATGCCACACATCAACCCATCCGCTCCTTTCCGCTCAAACCACGCTGGATCGGCGACACCGATACTTGGGTTCTTTCACTGGACGTTACAGACGTTGTCCCACCACCTTCCCCAACTATGTATTCATCTGCCAGGGTTCAAGACCCCGTGGTAGTCACCGGTTTCTCTTTACGTTATGAGGAGGTCGACGGGGCGATCATGGAGTTCACCGTGGTAGAGAGCCCCGCGCTCAAGTTCGCCTGTGTCATCGGCGACAAGGACTTGGCGGATTATCTGGGGCGTGTCCTACTAGTCAAGACTCGCCAGGATCAGTACAAGGTTTCAAAGTGTATGTTAGAGGACTGGAGATAGTACGTCGATTTGTCTTTCGCACGACGTGTTTGGCTGACTGTGTCAACACGCGCAGTTGGGATAACGAACTACCCGGTATGTGTATAGACTACATCGCTTCTACGGTCTCGAGGAAGATGTTGTGCCTACGAGGGTGATTACATTGTGGGTCTATGTCGAGGGTATCAATTTCGGATTGGACCGTGAGCCCAACAGCGGGAGCGACAACTTGGTCAGGGTCCCGGCACGCGCGTGTCACATACATACACGATAACATCCGCTTTAGGGCACTTCTGACTGGTTTTCGTACGTTGAACTCACCAATTTAGGACGAGCCAGCAGTGAATGGAGCCGCGGGAATGTGAACTGCGGGCTCGGAGGTCCTCAATCCTGTGTGGTCTCTAGTTCTGCCAGGCCACATTGAACCAGATGAGGCTCGCAGCAGTATTGCAGCAGGTGCAGCGGACGATGATCGGAATACCCCGGTATTGGAACTCCGCTACGGCCGTCGTCCTCTACCGCTTTGTACCACGTTCTCGCGCGACGCGACCCCGCCCGCGTGCGCGTGTCCACTCCTCACTCGCACGATCCCTCGTGCGCCGCCTGATCGTTTGCCTGCCATCGCAAGCTTATTCTTCGTTCATCCTGCCGCGGGATCCTACTATGCTTCGCGTCGGTGTACACTCTTGAGCTGATGTGCCAATGGCCGACGCTTTGTATGGACATCCCCGCCTCAGTAAGCCTGGTGATGTGCTATTCGAAGAATCGGGGCCTAATTATAGCTGTGAAGCAATCGACGCCGCTAGCAAGAGACCGTAAAGTTGCGACTACGGAGTGGACCGAGGTCGTCGATACGGCTGGCGAATCATATGGCGAGGACCAAGTGATTGCCTACTACTATGCTAGAAACGGAATGCGGCCATCTCATGCGCCTCGAGCGGTGCCTATATACTCGCAGAGTATCAAAGACGACTCTACTGGTGGGTAGCATGCTGAGTAACCGATTGATCGACTGATCACAATAGGTTTACAACTTGGACGAACAATGGCCGAAGACTACGTCGCCATTCGTCGCCGGTTTGGGGAATCTTGCTCCCATTCTTTGGTCCCTTTGTTCGACGAAAAGGGTCAGTAGCACCTGCGCTTGGCTCTCAAGCTGGGCGGGCACCAGGAGCTGGCTTTACGCCAGAACTCCTACCACGACATTCGTGCATCCACCATGGCCCACGCCCCGTCTGCCCCGTCTCATGTCCCACTGGCCAACACGGCCGACCTCCTCGCAAAGTGCATGCTTATTATTCTTCGCAAGGCCTCGTATTGATATCTTTCAGTGAGGCAGGCACGACCAACAACGCTGAAGAGGTTTCTGATTGGCTGCAATGTCGGCACAGATTCCAGCAGGCCGCCGAAACCGTCGCACATTATTCTATCATCTGGGTCAGTCGTCATCAAACGCCTACATGCACTCTAGCTGACTATACCAGAGAGAGGACTCGATCCCTGAGAGCATCGCGGACAAGGTCTACGAGCATCATCAAGCTCACATAGAAGCCGCACACGCATGGCTGCGCGTCACCCTCAGTCTCCTGGAGAAATCAGAGATAGATGGCGAGGTACGCGGATGCGGGTGCTTTAATGTGCCCGCGGCTGTTATCTTACCTTTGCTTGCCAGGGAGGCGCGGTGCCGTTCAACATCTCACCGACGCCGGAGACGATCGCGCTGCTGTCGCTCGCGCTGGATCACAACCACGCCTACTTTCGACTTCTGGAGAAGGCAGTGCAGATGGTGTTGGCCTATCTGGAGCACGAGCGGGAAATTCTGCAAGCGTGGAGCGTGGAACAGACGATGAAAATCTCGGAACACGCCACGACGGGCGACTACCCTCGACGATTCCGCGAGGATTATGCAAGTACATGAATGCTGTTCTGCTAGTAGCGATTACGTGCTCCCCGCCATCTCTGCCTGACTGTCAGAATGTATTCGTATCCTATATAAGCACGTCAGATCGTCGCTCCCCCAGTTCTCCTTGATCGCTAGAACGACGATCTTGAACTTAGTGTCCCCCAGCAGCTCGAGCGTATCCTTCGAGATGTTGTACGTTTGGAAAGGGCGGCCGCTGCTCATATCGAAGGCGAAGGATCCGAGGTGGGTGAGGTGTGATTGTGCGAACCGGGACCGGCGGATTCGGGAGGTATCCGGGAATACGGAGGACGACTTCGACAGGGCGAGTATAGTGAGGTTGGAAATATGGAGGCCGGGAGGCGGAAGCTCATCCAATAGTCCCCACAAGTCACCTTCTCGTGGCGCTATCTGGTACCGAAGTGACATGTCTCGTGGGACGTGGTCGATGGTAAAGGAAGTGATGGTGGTGGGGCGAGCGAGAGAGATCCCCAAGGAACCCTGCCGTCCTTTCATCGGCCAGCAGCTGCCCACATGAGTGTTGGGGATGATGGCAAACTCCGGCGGGAGTCCGACTAGATCGGCGGAGGTTTCACGTTTCCTCCACCGTCCATACCATGATACCGTTCGTTCGTCCGAATATGTATCCGATGTAAGTTTGGGGATGATCCTAGCTCCCGAACCAATGGAAGCGTAGTCCACCAGTCCAGTACCGTCGTGATAAAGGTGCAGGTGTAGCTGGGCTTCCAATGCATGTATCCTTTCCTGCATGCGAGTCAAGTCCTGGAATGTAGGATACTTGTCTACATATCAGGCCAGTGTCAGTAAGAGAAAGGGTGTACAGGTGACAACTACGGTGCCCACCTGGCGCATGCGTGAGCTGCGTCACGGAAAAAATTGCGCAGCCGAGGGCGAGGACAGCGAGGACGTTTGAAAATATCCAGTGGGTAGGGGATGTCGAGACAGGAAGAAATGATACAAAGAAGAGGATAAGTTGCGACAGATCGAGCACCGTTACTCTCCAGTCATCAAGCAGAGCGGATGCAAGCGAGCGGATGCACCAAAGGAGTGCCTCGAGTATCATGGTTGCGGAATTGCGATGCGAGGAATGCGAGTCGCCCGGGCTGGCGGTGGACAAAGAGACCCGACGTCGAAGGATCTGGGCGGAGGATATCGCGAAGATTGGGGTCTGCGGACAGTACTTTAAGTACTGAGCAAAGTGATAGCGCTGGAATACTCTATTATAGAATTTCAGAGGGAGGTGATCGAATTCAGAGGCAATAAATACCTGTTTGGATTGTTTGGCTCCGCGCGAACTCGACTGGAGGCTGGCCGTGCGCAGGCGGGGTATTCTGTTACCGGGCACAGAGAAAGAGCTACAGAGAAAGCGCTCCCACAGAGTCAAAGGCTTGAATGGGACTACCGGAAACTTCGTGGCAGGATGAGATATGACTTGGAGGAGGAGGCCTTGTGTCTTGAAGACGAAGCAGTGCCGCGAGTGGGCGTCGGGCGCTAGACCAAGCGGAGACAAACACCATTTAAACGCTCAAAGCCACTGGCGTGGCGCGAATCGCCCAAGAGAAGTTGCTGTGAACCAACTCGAGCGGACTCAAGACCACACTGCAAAGTCGATCGCACCTCATAGCTATCTACTCTCAAGACCCAGGCAGAGGTGGTAAGGAGAGAAAATGGAGGTCTTTCCGATCTCTCATCTCTCAATCTACTGGCACCCTGTTGAACGCGGGCCGGTACCGCCGTCAAGATGCCCATTCCCTTGTCCTGAAAGCGCCTGGAACCACTCACTCTCCGTGAGGCTCTTCTTCAGGTATATATACTGTTAAAATCAGCTAAAGTTATATTTTGTCAGTGAAAGCACGAGAAGACCGCGTGTAGACGACGTACCAGAGCTCATGTGCTTCAACGGCATGGCATAGGCCGCGACAGGAATTCGTCGCGCCACTACCTCTTGGCAGAGGCATCGAGTGCACTTTATTCGCGCAAATATCGTCCCGTGCCCGTGCAGATTACGATGTCCCTTGCTTGAGCGATGGAGAGAAAGGTAAGGACAGGCGGGCGCTCGTGACACAGACCCCGAAGCCGGAGGGGCGTTCCATGTGTAGGCGGCGATTGGTCCATGTCGGATGACATCAATCTGGTGTAAGGTAACCAAGACCAGTCGCCGTTGATCCATCCGCGTTTTTGAAGCTGGAAACGCCTCTGATCCTTATTTGGCCTGGTCTGTTCCGTTGTCAGCGCATCCCGGATATCGGGCTACATTGTCGCTCAATCCAGTCCCTGCGAACGCGCTCGAAGCGTCAGCTGCATTTCCCAATTGCGACACCTCCAATCGGCATGTAGAGAGCTGGGAGCACGTCGTATCTGCCCCAACGAGGGTTTTAGCGCACTCGTTAAGCGATATGCCCGCGCCGAGCCGCGGCGCGCCATCACACATGGTCTCCCGTTTTACGAAACCCAGCGCGCCGCCAATTCCATAGCGGTGGCACAGGCACATACACGGAAATATGGAACTCGACGGCTGGCAAGGACCACTCCGGGACCGGGACTAGAGGGGACATATATGTTTTCGGCGTCAGGCCATAAACGGAGAAGATATACGACCGACCTGTCAACCCTAAGCACGCGCGGCACGTAGAGAGCTGGGAGCACGTCGTATCTGCCCCAACGAGGGTTTTGGCGCACTCGTTAAGCGATATGCCCGCGCCGAGCCGCGGCGCGCCATCACACATGGTCTCCCGTTTTACGAAACCCAGCGCGCCGCCAATTCCATAGAGGGGACATATATGTTTTCGGCGTCAGGCCATACTGCGCATGAGCGCAAACGAAGAAGATATACGACCGACCTGTCAACCCTAAGCACGCGCGCAGGCGCCATCCTTATCCTGCATTGTGGTCGCTCGACTCGTAGGTTGCACGGGAAAGGTGCTGCGTGGGTCGAAAAGTGATGATGCCGATAAATCGAGGATCGAGGCGCTGTCTTAGCCGAACTCTGTGCAAAGGCTTCTTCACTTGGCGGGAACAGCGCGTCAACGAAGTCTTGAACACTTACGAAAGCCTGTAGCGAGAAGAGAGAAAAGAGATGCCCGTGCGCTGGAGCAAAAAGGCATATTCTGCGGGAGAGGCGTTGGCGACCCCCTCTAGAACTAGGATCCGCGAGCGTGCTTACTGGCATCGCCGGAAACCGGCTCCATTCGTGCCCCGAGCGGAAGAGCTCATAATCTTCCATAGGACGGTCCGCACAGCACTGTTCCTACAGTGGTCTAAAGCACGACTCCGCGGGTAGTCGCCAACGAAAATCTTGTAGGGGGCCTTCAAGTTATCGTGTCCACCGCGGAACTGCACGGAGTACTTAGGCGGAATCGAAACGTGAGCTTCCTTGCTGATAATTCCAAGCAGGCTGTACCTACCTGCCCGCCTGCCGCTGCCGTTCCGTGAGTACCCAGCGGAGGCTTTTACTTGAACTCGTCAAAATCTCCCCTTGAGCGCACTGCGGGCGGTACTCGTAATCGGTGCGTCTCCCGGAGAGCCAACGCCTCGATGGGGTGGCCGGCGCAAGCAGGACGCGCGCAGCTTTTGGGAGTCCGCCAACGGTCAGAATCCTTCTCAAAATCTCTGTTGATCTCAGGGGCGTTCTGACGTGGGAAGCGGGGGGTTTCTACGCTTAAGCTTCACGCGTCCTTCCTGGGTATAATGTCAAGCGGGTAAGCCATGGCGCATCTAGGCCGCGATGATGCGCTAACCTCGCGCACCCCACTTTGTATTTTAAGTTGTGCATGCTACATTCACCCTCTCTGTCAGCGCACAAATTGTCGTCTCCCCGCCGCCTACGCATCTCCTATCTGTCTCCCCAACTCCCCGTCTTACTGCGTCCCCGCGTCCCCGCACCCCCGCCGCCCCGCGTCCCCGCGTCCCCGCGTCCCCGCACCCCCGCCGCCCGGCCATCCCGCCGCCCGGCCTCCCCGCCGCCTCGTCTTTCTGCCTTCCTGACTTCCCGGTTTTCTGTTTCTACATTTCCTTGTTTCCCCTTTCCCCTCTTTTCCCGTTTCCTTATCTCCCCACCTACCCGTCTCTACGGTCCTCCGGTCTTTCCACGATCCACCTGTCTCTCTGCAGTCCTCCCCAGCCTACTGTCTCTGCTCCTCATCGCAATCTTGCAGCCCCAGTATACTCGACCTGTTAACAACGTGGCCAATAGGAGATCGACATGTTAGGCACAGACGTTGAGATATATGCGAGCTAGTAAGCATCAGCTATTGCTCTTGAGAACGTTGCCTTACCACTCCCGATAGCACGCCGGCTTTCACCTTGTCCGGCTTCGTTCTTTCTTCAATGTACGTCGCGAGCTTCATGCCCTCCTTGCATGTTGCTCACCGCCGCGCTCGAAACAGGCTTTATGCAGGTCGGCTGTGGGCGGTGCTTGGTCATGGCTCGGGCTGACACGTCACGGCTACATGCAGTACTATCCGTTCAAGCCTTCGAATACCCCAGGAAGTGCGCAGAGGACAGGACGGCCTTGAAGGTCTTCGTGAGTGTTCTATGTTTGGGGAGACACATAGAATCTCAATCACGTCAGGTCGCCATGATATTCCTACTTGCGACGTCTCAGCAAGCTCTTTTTGCTACTATCGGTGAGCCTTCCCTTACTCGTTCGTGCTGCGTACCTGTTCCCCATCTTCCACATCCGCTTCCCATTCTTCGTGCACATGTTCCGACGTTACCGTGGAGAGCGACGGTTCTCCCTCCCCATCCCGCGCGCGCAGTTTACATAGATCACCGTCTACAGCGTGGTTCACACTAGTCAAGTCAGCTAATCCAGAGTACTACGGGGTGCTTTCACGGTGAGCTTAGCAACCGCGCTCTTCTCCTGATGCCATTCTGATCGTCCCCCTCAGCACGGGAGATGTAAGCATCCACGGTGCGAGCATAACGCAGACCATACTGACCTTCTCTGTGATCGTCTCGCTCCAGGTGCTGTCCGTGCTTAGTGTGAGCTCCTATCATCTGCCAATCCATGTCGCTGCTGACGGGTGCCACGGTAGACTTTCACTACCGTTATGGTACAAATGTACGTAGGCAAATTTCGCTGAAACATAGACTCATATAAGCTCTTGAATAGATTCTACGTCACGCGTACTATCAGCCGTAAGCGACTCAAATTATCAATACTTTCACTCTACTAACAAGTGCAACCTCTGCGTCAGTGAGCCGCACCTTGATGAGCCGCACGTCCTTCTGTGTGGCTGCGATCAGTGTAAGCCTCTTCACATATTTGCCTTGTGCATGTTATCTGACCGCTGGCTTAGCTTGCAACGGCCATCGGCGCAAGCGGCGAGTTCTATGAATCCTCCGCTCCTGTTTGATGTCGTCTCTTATACGCTATACACCGCTCAGGGATCTCGCTCGGTATGTTCCCACATAAGTTTATGTTCCTATAGATACTGACAAGGCGGTACGTTAGTGCTGTTCGTCCATAGGTCAGCCGCGCCCAATACTGTATCGTATCTGCGTGGGTATTGACGGACCACGGTCAGCTTACTTCCCCGTTGGCACGTCGAGAACGCTCTCATCGTCGTAAGTTGTGCCAAGGAGTTGATATATGCACGTCTCTCACCTGTTCCTTAGAAGCTCAATACGGTTGTCCATGCGTTCATGGCCGCCACAGACCTTCTTGCGCCGTTTATATTGTCCTGTCTGCTCGTCCGCGCGGGTAGTGGGACTCGGCGGTGAGTTGTTACGTTGGAGTTGGCCTGCCACATTGTTGATTAAGTCTCCGAGTCGATAGGTCCCTTAGGCTCACACGTCGCTTGGTAAGTAGCCCTCATTTATGGACTAGGCGCTGCGCTGATGTAACATGTATAGGTACTCCTTCAAGCCAGCAGAGGAGTTTTCACGACGTAAGTCGACGTGTTTCCTGAGCTGTTTACGGCGGCTCAACCACAGACATTCGATATACAAGGGCTGTACAAATCCTAATCGCTGTCGCAGTAAGCAAAACATGGGTATTGGCGTTCCACATCGCTGAAATTGGCCCTTTAGCTCTCCGTATCGCAAGATATTACATTATCCGACATGCTGACTTTCACCAGTCCTAGTAGTACGTTCGCGCACATGCATTTTGATTGACATAATTTCATCCGGACGCGTATACAGTATATTCACTATCGATAGTCCACGGTCTCTGCACCAGGCAAAACCTTCTCAACGAAGATGAGACGAATTCCATCCCCCATATATTCACGTTCACGGTCGAGCTATCAAACATACGCGCGGATACCGAAGGGGGCGAGCGCAGTGACGGAATGACGTCGAAGGTGCGCCTCAGCCGTTGTATGCTCCTCTCCCATTGCTGATACATATTCAGCATCAACCCAACGAGAACTCGTCTAGCTCCTTCCTTGAGTAGGCGTTTTCTTTGTTCGGACACCTCAGGCGTAATTCGGGCTTCATCGTAGCAATAATACGCACTTGCCGCTTGTGCCAATTGATGGCACTCCGGACGGTTCACATAATATGGTTACTCTCAGGCCCTGAACAACCGTCTGATGGACGCCGCTCTGGCTTCCCCGAGTGGCGTGTCGAGTGCGCGGCGCGCGCTGCGCGGTCGCGGTCGCGCTCGGCGCTGGTGCGGAAAAAATCCCATGCCCATTGGAGGCACCGCAAGTGATGGTTAGCATCTCCGACTGTGAATGCGCGTATGAGCAGCACAAAAGAGAACGTCCTGAGCGAGTCGAAGCTCACTATTGCTTTCGACGACAACTCTTCGAGTGACGTACCTCGAGTGACGTAACGGTCACACTAGCGTCAACTAGCGTGGGATAGCGACCCGCCCTGACCATGACGGTGAACCATCATCTCTAGCTTGCGCCTATATCGTGAAACAGCAGGGCGATCCGAGACGAAAGTGCAGCAATGCTCACGATGACCGAGTAAGTGGTGGAAGTGGCAAGGGACAACTACCGCTGATGGCTAAGACGTATCAGCCGCCCGGCTTGTTACCCAGGTTCTGCCAGCCACCATAACAAGTTCGCACGTGTAAAGGCCTGCTCTCAGGAATGGGCTGAACGGCATGCAACGGCGAGTAATATCGCTGAGCGCCACTGACATTCTGATATACACTCTTGACACTGTCCAGCGCGTACAGAACGTTGGAGAGCCCAGGAGCAGATTATACATGCGGAATTCCCAGCCACGACGGAGCGGACCGTGATTGGAGAAAGCGCATGAAAAAAGGGGGAAATACGGATATGGGTTTCCCAGCGGGTGGTCGTGCTTTAGCGAAGCGGTCTAGACCTGGTTCTTCTTCCCGGCTTGCTACGCTCACATCTATATTTCCTCCGGGTCCCGTATTTGCGTTCCGTTTCCTCTGGCCTAACACCATGTCCTGCCCCACCGCTGGCTCTTCGCCCGATTCTCCCGCTCTGTCACTCGCCCGCCCCCGACTCGCTCGCCCCCGATTTCACACCTCCGATTGACCCGCTCCGCCCACGACTCATCCGCCTGCGAATTGTTAGCTGAGTCGTTTAATCGCCCGCACCTCCGCCGCCGGCTCGCCCTCCTCACCCGCTCCCCTCGCCACCCGCTCCCCTCGCCACCCGCTCCCCTCGCCGCCCGCTCGCCCTCCTCACCCGCTCCCCTCGCCGCTCGCTCCCCTCGCCGCCCGCGCCCCTCGCCGCTCGCTCGCCCTCCTCACCCGCTCCCCTCGCCGCTCGCTCCCCTCGCCGCTCGCTCCCCTCGCCGCCCGCTCCCTTCG
>NW_007360328.1:2425567-2430052 GCF_000271585.1 Trametes versicolor FP-101664 SS1
ATGTTCGTATGCACCCGTATTGCGCCTCAAATCGATCTGCGGCCTGCATCGCGGACGACGGTCGCTGATAGCTCCGGTAGCTCCCCAGCTACTCCCACAATTACCTCGTCACCTTACATCTGTCTAGATCAGCTGAACGGAGAATCTCTGCTCCTGGAGCAATCCCCCGTTGCCAGTACTCCGACGCTCTCGTGGACGCCGGATGGGGAATATCGATGTCGGCATTGCAAGGGAAGGACTACGTTGATATCGGGACATGGACCCGGAGGCGAGAAGATCTGTGATTCGTGAGTACGTCAATTTCCTGCGAAGATCAGCGAGCTCATCGTCGATCGGCGCAGGTGTGGCCTGAAGGCGGTGAGGCAAGGTCCAGAGTTCATTGTAACAAAGGCTCGCAGCGATTTCTTTACGAACGTCAATCCCGCCGACAAAGCGCCGCCTGTTGGAGTATCTCGTTGCGCGGACTGTAAGGCTCAGAAGTCCGTCGCTTCAAGTAAATGGCCAAGTAGCAACTGCGACCTCTGCAACAAATCGGTGCCCTCTCTTTTCCCTTCATACAGCGTGGCACTGAACCTTTATCGACCAGGTGCGGTTCAGTCTACTCCCGTGCGCTTGAGAAAGCCCGTGACTCGCAAAGGGGATGCGAATTTGAGGCGTAGTTCGGTCTCCCCCGCCGATCAAAGCAGCAATGGACATGTCTAATTACCCTAGCTACTGCAAGTGAATATCGATTTACTGTTTGCATAGAGCCAGCTCCGATGGCAGTTTTTGCAACTTGCTTGCGGTTCCGCGCACTGTCGACATAAGCATCGCATCGCGCTACGCGATGTCGGTGCGCCCCTTCAAATCAACGTGGGAGCATGTGGCGGAAACTTCAGTGGCCGCCAAATGGACAAAAGACGTGCGTCAGGGGTCGATCGATTAGGTCTATTGTCCCATACTGCGCTCGGGAAATCGTGTTGATGTAAGTCCTCGCAGTCGACTTATATAACAGGTCCTGACCTCGCTCGTGTCTTGCTCTCGCCGCCAAGTCTTCAACCCAACACCCTCGAAGACGAGATCAAAATTAAATCCTTCCGAGCTCATAACCCCAAGGTAATTTGCTATTCATCATCCTGTGCACCTGCTGAACAGCTTTCGCTCGGTACAGAACTAAGTCTTCATGCGTCAATGCTTTTGCGACCGATGCACGAATGACGGGAAGAACGTCGTGGGTGCGACGCAAGGCCGTTCTGCGTTTCATCAGCACCAAAGGGACCAGCAGGCGAAAGACATGTTACGGGGTGTACCTGGGCCCATGTCGTCCGTACAGGTGTCGGAGGCTTTTCAAAGGGCCATGATACTCGAAACGCTACACAACCGCAACGTCCCGGACGACAATCCCCTCTTTAGGTCCATCAATTCTCCCGCCACTTACCTCGGCACCGCTTTCGACGTTGATGCAGTCGAGTATCGCTCTTACCCAAGCACGTTCTGCCCTCCTAGCCTAGCGGAGGTCACAAAACGGGTCGCCGGTTACAGACTTTCCTCATCCCTACGCTTTCTCTTCCCTCCGACTGCTCCCACCTCAATGTACGGAGGCTCCTGTGGCTATGCTGCTTGGGACGAGGGTCCTTCGGGCCTGTTCAGGGACGACCCCGTGAATGCAGAGACGTTGATGCACATCTCCTACTTGCAATATCACTACGACGATGTCTCGCAATATCTTCGTGGGCATGCCGGCAGTCGTCCTCAACATCTGCTATCCCTCTCCCACCTCCTTAGCTTAGAGCTTCGACGCATGGAACAGCTTAGGATGGAGGAGTGGACAAGACAACAATATCTCCTTACGCACCCAGCCCCTGGACGGCAATCAGGTACTCAGCCCTTTTCTTATGACACCAGTGAGTATATCCTGAAACTGGCCACGCTTCACCGACTAACCATTACTCCATTCTCCAGATCACTTTCGCGAACCCGCGTTCCAATCTCTCCCGGTTGTCGGCGTTGCGGTGTTTCTCGTTGTGGTCCTGAACCTCATACACCATTTATCGTTTCCCGGATGCAATCTCG
The DNA here is from genome assembly GCF_000271585.1 of Trametes versicolor FP-101664 SS1. Lineage (NCBI taxonomy): Eukaryota > Fungi > Basidiomycota > Agaricomycetes > Polyporales > Polyporaceae > Trametes > Trametes versicolor. The sequence goes on from NW_007360328.1 coordinate 2,427,620, forward strand.
TCCTACGTACTATCAGGATCATCATCAGGCTTACCAGCGGCCAGAATGGACAACAATTGCGCGCCCCACATGTGGACAGGACATTGGCCAGCTTGCCTATCGACCTCGCGACGGCCCGTAAACACTTTCACCTTGATCCGGAATACACCCTCTACGCATGCTGTCCGACATGCTTCGCACTCCACCCCCCTCGAGGCGATGAACCAGCCTATCACAGCGCGGAGGCTGATGAGTCGGTGCTGCCTCCGGACCTGGTGGGAATACTACCGAGCTATATTCCGGCCCACGATCGACATCCTGGACGCTCTCCCGTTCAATACCCAGACCACTGTTCCTATCAAGCGACGCAAACGAGCGCTCCGTGCGGCTCCAAGCTTCTAAGGCATGGAGCTGAATCCCGTCCTATTCGCACCTACTCTCACCAAAGTCTTGTCTCCTGGCTGGGACGTATGCTCTTGCGACCCGAGATTGAGAGATTCCTCGACGCATCTCAGAACAACGCTCGGCCGAATCCTTCCGGCTTCGTAGAGGACATACTAGAATCCCCCGAGATGTTGCAATTCCTCGGACCAGACGGGAAGCCTTTCCTTCGGAAATACGGCTCGGAGGGACGCTATGTTTTCAGTCTCTTCGTAGACTGGTTCAATCCGCGAGGAAACAAGCACGGAGGAGCTACATACTCGGCCGGGGTTATCTTCATGGTTTGTCTGAACCTCCCTCCCCACATTCGTTACAAGCGCGAAAACATATACCTCGCCGGGGTAATGCCCGGACCGAAGTCGCCTTCCTTGGACCAAGTCAATCACTTTCTCAGACCCCTTGTGCAAGAGCTCAATGTCTTCTGGTCTCGAGGCGTCCATTACACCCGTACTGCATGCCGACCTCGAGGACGCTTGACCAAGTGTGCTGCGTTCCCACTTATCTGTGACCTCGCCGCCGCCAGGAAAACCAGTGGACAGGCCTCTCACAGCTCCGCGATGTTCTGTTCCTTTTGCCAACTACTCAAGCCCTCCATCAATAACTTAGACAAAGCTTCATGGCCGAGACGGGACTGCAATGCCTTCCGCCGATGTGCCGAGGAGTGGAAGGCGGCGCCGTCCGAGCGCCGTCGGGAACAGCTGTTCAAGATCTCTGGCATTCGCTATTCCACCCTTCTTGATCTTCCGTACTGGCGACCTACTCGATATGTCGTTATCGACACTATGCACAATCTGTTTCTGGGGCTTCTTCAACGGCATTGTCGTCGAATTTTCGGGATGGACGTCACTATCACCTCAGAAGATGAATCCGGCGCCGACATCGAACCTGATCCAGTCACCGTAGAAGAGCTTTCCTTCGCGCGGAACAAGGTTGCTACCAGCGCTACGCCGGCTGCGTTGAAGAGGAAACTGAACCTTCGGCTTTTGCGAGCGGTTTACGATGCCGAAGGATTGGGATCCCCCGGAACCCTCACAAAGCAGCAGCTCGCGGAGGCGATTCTAAAAGTGAGTGAGAGTGTGCGCCCTATCAATGAATACACTTCTTACGAACATGTCAGAGGCCTGAGGGTACGGTACCACTCGCTGCCACCTCCCAAGACAACTCTCCGAATCCCCGACCGCCCAAGAAGCGTGTCACACTGGGGCGGGACACGCTGCAGAGCATCAGATCCGACATGGCCAAGACCGTGTTGCCCAGTTATCTGGGACGCGCTCCGGCCGAAGTCGGGAGCGCATCTGCCGGCTCCCTCAGTGCTGATCAGTGGCGAACATTCTGCCTGGTGAATCTCCCCATAACCCTCATCCGCCTGTGGAGCTTTATCGACACCTCTCAGTCTGAGCGTCGCAAACTGCTGCTGCTTAACTTCTTGGATCTCGTGGTGGCCGTCAAGCGGGGTACAGCGAAACGCCTTGATCCTGATGCCATTGCATCGTATGAGTTCCACATTTTCAAGTATATCCGGGGGCTGCGCGAACTCTTTCCCGATATTGACCTCACTCCAAACCACCACTTAGCCCTCCACTTGGCAGAGGTATTGGAGCTTTTTGGCCCCACACATGCGTATTGGTCCTTCCCGTTCGAACGGTTTATAGGGCTGCTCCGACGTGCGAGCAAAAACTTTCGGCCAAGTGCGTGACATGAGCTCTTTCATATGCATTCGAAACTCACACATCGAACAGGCGAGATGGAGCACACCATGTTCCGATCGTTCTGCATGGCGAATAATCTGAGAAACCTGGCCGACACACATCTTCTTACGGAGATACTCCAGGAGCTCGCGCCCTGTCTCGAGCAAACCTTCAACGGCGATTCGAGGAACCCCGCCCCCACACTTGCAGATCTCGGACTTCCAGCCGACGAGGCGGTCGTTCCCGATCTCTCCCAATCCCACACCCCTTTCACCTGCCCTCTACGACGCTCTGCTCCGCCGACTCTCTAGTGACGCTCACCTGT
>NW_007360328.1:2431507-2543752 GCF_000271585.1 Trametes versicolor FP-101664 SS1
GAGGCAACATGTTAGCATTTCTCTAGAGGTGATCATGATCGCTTTTTACATCGAGCAATCGAAAGCCTTTGCGTACGGACAAAAGGCGTGGCAATGTTTAAGTTATCTAAACCATGATTCTGCCTCTAATAGGCTTCGTATTAATACTATCGCAAAATCGTACCGCATGATGCCACGAGAAACTTTACATCTTTGCTCTCCGAAGATGGTTGTAATGCGATCATGAGTTAAGCGTAGCCTTTGCCATACTGGCCGATCTTGATCATCTCCAATACCCTTTCCGCTAGCAAATATGCTATCGTGTTCACAAGTGGAAAGGGCTGCTTCTTTTGTCCCGCATTAGTCTTGTAAAAGTTCGAGATTTTCGACGGCGATTAGTTTGTCATTTATTCTCACATTCCTGATAGGGAAAGGCTACTACATTTTGTCTGATTAATGCTGCCTTTTCCCATCCTTTTCTCTATCGGAAAACGGTCATTTCTATGCAGTGCCATTGATTCAAAGGAGCGCGCCACGAAGCACTCCGCTACGCGCGCTGATGATGGTAGTTCCTGGAGCACTGTGGCATGCGAGGGTGGAGATGCTGTGATGTTCAGGATGCCCATGCGTGCGGTGCCCGCTTGCAATCTTCGTCGTCAGAAGCCCGGGAGCTGGCGTGGGTCCATGTTACGTAGTAGCGTGTGAAGCCAGTGTGGGTGGCAGTTAAAGGGCCAGGCGAACGGGGCCCGGAAGAGGCGAGAGGACATGACATGTGAACGTCGATGGACAGGATGGACAGGCAATATCTGGTGTGTCGATCCGCTGGACGGGGTGGGATTTGGATGTTAGACGCATGGGTGTCCAATTGAGCAAGCAAATCGAAAACACATTACACAAACAATGAAGTACTGTACACCACGATGTGCGCGCCGCCTGCGCAGATGAGCCCTTCATCTAAGTGCGGCCATGCAAATTCGGGCGGTCTCTCATACAACCCGCACGGCATGTCCAGGATGTCCCCTAGCGCGCCCATGCCGTACACTGCGCCCGAGCTGCGCCAGTCGGGCATCGGGTACCTCGCCGTGTGGAACCCGCGGTCGAAGCAACGCGGTGGCGGCATCGCTGTCGTTCAAAGTTCAAACAAGGAAGTCGCGCAGTCGCTGTAGGCGCTCGGCCGCACGCCGAAGGGTGTCGAGGTCTTTGCAGAACGCGAACCGCGCGTAGTTCTCGCCAATCGAGACGTGCTCCTCGCAGTAGAACTGACGGTGAGCGGGGGAAACCCGGGCAGCGCGCAGGAAGAGAAGTCAGGGAATCGCATCAGTGTAAGATCTCGTGGAAGCTGAAAACGCGCTGCGTACCTCGCTCACGGGGATGGACGATACACCGACCTCGTTGGCGATGAACCACGCTGCCCTGCAGAGTAGACACGTCATCAGCTCAAGTAAACAATGTAGCTGTACAGTAAGGGCAATGGGCGCACTTGAAATCTCGACCCCGACCTTTGAGCGTTGCGGGAAAAGTATAGTACTCTGGCCAGCGCACTCTCGAAATATTCTAGCCCTTGATCAGCAACTGCACCTCCTCAACCCCACGTGAACTTACTAGCAAAACAAAGTAGCTCCCCTCAGGCCACGCATACTCCAGCCCAAGCCGCTCAAACGCATCCACGAGCACCGCGCGCCGCTCCGTATACTCGCGCAGCTGCGTCTCGAAGAACCCGCGCTCGCGCGCCTGCTCAAACCCCGCAGCGGCGGCCTCCTGCATTGGCGAATTCGTGCAGAAGACGATGCGGGTCGTCGCGGCGGACGTGGGCCCGATGAGAGCGGGCGGGCCGATGAGCCAGCCGACGCGCCAGCCTGTCGCAGCGAAGAGCTCTGTGTGCCGGGACAAGACGAAGAATTTGAGTGGCTAGCGAGAGTAGGAAGAAGACGTATGGGCGTACTGCCTGCGGACCCGACGGTGATTGTGCGCTCCCACATTCCAGGCAAAGTCGCGAAACGAACGTGCTCGCGCCCATCGAACACCAAGCTTTCATACTACCATAGGAGCCCATGCGCGCGGGAGTAATCGTTGCATTTAGCCATCGCTATTTTGAGGCTGGAAAACTTGGCGACTCACGACTTCGTCAGACATGACGATGAGGTCGTGTGCCTCCGCGAGCTGTGCAACGTGCTCAAGCTCGTCACGCGTGAAGACCTTGCCTGCAGGGTTGTGTGGCGTGTTGAGCACGATCATCTTCGTGCGGGGCGTGATCGCACGCCTGTGCTCCCACGTCAGCTCTCGCTCTTCGTTTCAGGCGGAATAGAGGAGAGATAGAAAACGTACTTCAGCTCGTCAAAATCAATATTCCATGTCTTTTTGCCGAATTTTGCACCAGGTGCACGTTCTGTACTGGGGTGAAGCGGAACGTAGACTGGCTTGCCACCGTTGAACACGATGGAGGGCAGATACTGGTCGAAGAACGGCTCGAAGATAATGACTTCATCGCCCTGCTCAAGGAACGCCGTCCACGCCGCATATTGACCTGCACGGGTGTAAGAAACGAGTTAATGAACGTGTCAGAGTCCAAATGCAGTCCTGTACCAGCGCACCCGCAGGTGAGCAATACGGTACCAATCTACATAGCAGGACTTCGGGCCCCTACTAAACCCTAGCATGCACGGCTGAGCCATACTCCAGTTCCACGGTGGCACCGTAGCTCTCGCCGCTCAAACTCCCCAAGCCGGCTTTCAATAACGTTAGGCGTGAGTGGCTCACCTTCGTTCGCCCCGCTCGTGACAACGATCTCCGACTCAGGATCGAGCTCCCGGCCAAACTGCGGGCTGTAAAACTCCTTGAGAGCCTTCCGGAGCCGTGGTCTGCCCTTCGGTGGCGAGTAATGATTGCCCTCGACCGACCGGAGCGCTTGTTCCGCGGCCTCGCGCGCCCACGGCGGCGGGGCAAAGTTCATGTACCCCTGCCCGAGGTTGATACAGTCTGGTGGGAGGTTTGCTGCGCTGTACACTTTGTTTGCGGGGATTCTCGCGGCCAAGACGATGTGACTCACTTGAACACAGACCAGACATCCAGCGCGAGCGCGCGTCCGTCTCTCAACCGCGACGCGATCGCGAACGACTTGGTGCTCTCCTTCTCCGCGAGAGTCGTTGTGGGAATTTGTTGACCTAAGGTATGGGAGGAGGCGGAGAGCAAGCGAGAGTGCCAAACATGGTGTTGCAGAGCAGGAGTACGCGCGAGTGTACGCGCCACGTTACGCGAGCAGAATACGAGGCCGAGGGACATATCACCTGGCTCCTAGTTCTTCATAGTCTAGAGTTGCCGTACGGAAGGTTGACAATGCAGTTGAAAGGTCGGAACGACGTGGCGGCAGTATTGGAATGAGTCAAGCAGCCAGCTCAGATACCGCACCAGCTTGAATTGCGTGCTTGAGCCATTCGCGCGCGCGAGCCAACAAGTATACAAACCGGTTGAAAACGTCCTCTAACGTGTAGCTTGAGCCTTGTAGTACTAGTACGACGTTTCGGGGTCGATGGAAAGACGTGGTGATGATTGTAGACATAGGCGTGCCATCGACTGGAGAGGAGACATGAGCGGAGGATGCAAGATCGAACGAGTCCAAGCGATCGGCTGGGCTCGAAGTTTGCCTGACTCGGCTATGTTCGGGCTGGCGAATCATCGTGTATTCGTACAGGGCTTGAGTAAGAAACCATGATACAAGGGGTATATCGTTGCGTACGCAAGGGTCTGCTCTGGGTAACTAGGATGCCTGTGATCCTTGATATACTTCAAGCCAAAATGTCCATCGAGAGAGCGAGAGGTCGAGAAGATAGAATATTCCGTCAGAGTTGTTCTCCGACCTCTCCAAGCTCTCCAGCATCTCCATCCAAGACTTCCACCTCCCGCGCATGCTGGTGGGTCGGTTCAGAGGTGTGCAGCTCCGGGCTATCATCAGGGGTGGATCGGATCGTGCCTGCGAACAAGTTGAGGAATTCTGGGAGCTCCGATGACCCCACCGACCGATCTCCTCCACCGAAGTCGAGAGTCGAGAAGGACGACTCGGAAGTTGATGGTGTGCTCTCCCTTTCCTGAGGCGCGTCGGCCTCGTAGAGGCAGAGCAGGAAGCGGCAATTCAATATCATGCTGATGCTGCCGGAGGAAGTAGCGCTGTGGTCAGCCACGATGGCAGAGACCATGTGCTCTATGTGGAACGGTCTTACGGGTCGATAAAGGGGATGATGTAATTGAATACTTCAGATACTACTTTCGAAGCCTGAGAAACATGAAGATGCATTAGGAAAATCAGAGACGTGCCCGTATAACCAAACACCCACAATGAGGATCATATCCACTGTGTTCAGCGATACCAGTGCACTGATGATACGATATATTTGAGCAATGTCACAGTGCAGGAATCAATCCATCCCCACACAAAATAGACGTTCCCTGAGCGTTGGCGGGACGTATATGGTCAGCGTACGAGTAATGTACACTTGAAAAGAATCCTCGAGCGCACCGTTACCCCACACGAGCCGCTGGAGAGAATTCCGCTGGAGCATGTGTGTCGACAGTCGGCGGGCAGTATGGGTGCTCCACCAGGTGATGATGATAGCTAGAATGTCCGAGAGGACCAAAGTGGACCTCGATACAATAACCGCTGCTCAGGAAAGTCAATGGTGACTCGCTGGCTGCGCATACCGAGTCTTAGTGACCGGGACTTACACCTGCCAAATCCCGATATTAATGGCAGTCGCGAGTTCAAAGATGAGAGTGCTCACGCAATATATGCTGACGCTCTTCCAGAAATGACACCCGTACAGCCTTCTGGCGGGGGCAGATCTAAGGCCATATCCTGGTAAAATGTGCACTGTATCGGTATGTCCTATCAGCGAGGCTTGGCGCATGTCAGGTAATGAAACAACGAACCACATTGACGACAAACGGACCCAGGCTCAGCAGCAGCACGATCCCAGTCACCATCTTGTTTCTCTTTGAGAGTGCGTAGACTCTCAGAGTGGTGAACGCTTGCATTATGAGTACCGTGTAAGCGGAGCTTTAGCGACATACGCGTATCCTCAGTCAACGCACTTACCGGCAGGACCAAGCAAAGTCAACACCTCCAGAATATTCATGAACCACATGAGCGCAGTGCAGCTGGTTAAATTCACAGCATCAGCAAACTAAATGTGGATATTTGTGAAGGCGAACAGCTACCTCTGGTTGTGAGAAAAGGGTATGTTCAGATCGTGTCGCCTTGACATTAGAGACGCACTCACGGTATCCGATATAGCGCCTATCTCGCCTAAGGTCAGGATGTTCCATAGGATGGACAGGTACCTGTTGTATATATACAGGATCCGCGAGAACTTGCGAGAAGTCTTAGGCGACCGCCAGACATGTTTGACTTCCAAGTCGATGCAGAGAAGCGCATCGTACACGAGCAGCGCTATTAAAAGGGAATATTAGTACCCTACAGGGACTACAGAACGCGCATAGGAAAAGATGAAGCGCACTTGCAACAACCACGGCGATGGCGCAGGAGACCCTCCTGGGTCAATGTGACATTATATACTGCAACAGATCAGTAGAAGGCAAACTTATGTGCTCTGAGCCTCGGATATAACCACAGCCCTTTCGATGCTCGCCGATGCGGATGATGCCATGTCTTGGCTGCAGCTGCAAAGGTTCACTCGTAACCGAAGGGCGGAATGGGGGCCGGTAGTACGGGATCCTCGGAGCTGGATCGCCCTATTGCGTGATTCCAGCTAGGCCTTTTGAACGACGGCATACACATAGGCCTCGGTTTTCTCGGTAGCACGACTAGACAGTCGTATCACGTTGCGAGTGTGCGTCGTACATCAGGCCACTCAGCTGTGCGCAATGAGCTATCACACAAGGCTCGTCGACGTCCTCTTTTGCGCCCGCCAAGATGTGAGAGGAAGCATCTGTTTCTGTAACGTATCAAATCAGATATTGCCAGGTTTTTGCAGCCAACGTCGAGTCGGAACAAGCTCACCTGCGAGATCATCTCCATATCAATCTGCGGCGCCTGAGCTCGAAAGGATGTCGAACTGCCTGCGGGTGTGTCAAGCTATGTGTTCCATAGCAGCTAATATCTCTATGACAATTTACGCTCAGGTCGCGACCGACATCGATAGATAGAGGGGAGAGAGTTGGCGCGCCGCGCGTCGACTAAAAAGAGACGACGGGGAGAAGGAAAGTTGGATGGTCGGCCCGTAGCGGACAGCGGGCGGTTGCTTGTGGCGATGCACTGCCGGAAATAACCGGGTGTGGCTTGCTACAAGCCTGCAGCCTCCTGAGCACGAGCCGCTCCTTTTCTCTTCCTCAAACCCCTGGTTATATCGAGGCATAAACTGCTGCATTGGGATGAGTCATCGCAGCTGCGAGCAAAGGGTTGCATTCTACCACAGATGTGGCGTATTGAGCGCGTACATCGGTGTCTATGGGCGCATTGATTTCCACGTATGTCGGTATATCAAACACTGCTGTCCTCGACTACGATCTCTTCGCTATGTGACAGAGTTGACGGAGCGAGACTTTCCGCTCCGCGGAGGGTTGGAGAGGCAGGACAGCATGAGCGACAAGGTTTGTGTTCGTTCAGAGGCGGGTCCCGCGCGGCATTCGTCCATCTGACTGATATATCATTCACAGATTCCGGCGGGCACTGTTTGCCCCGCGCCGCGTTGTTGCCACGGTCGTCATCGCAGTTATGACAGATCTCGCTCAAGGCTGCCCACGCTATCTGCGTCCCCTGTCCCCATCCTACGACGTGTCTTAGGAATAAATATGCTCGCATTTTGCAAGCCCTAGGTTGTTTGTGCCGCTTTCACGTTGATATGGCTCGCTGACAATATCGATAGGAGCTGATTACAGTGGCTGGTGCTGAGGTATAGTGGGATCTGCCATTTCCATCATAGACCCTGTGCATATCACAGCCCCTTCTGCGCAAGGGACAAGAGAAGCTGCTGCAAACGGATAGGGGACGTCACCGCTCTGTTTATAAGCCGCATACGCTTAGCTCGCGCGCTGAGACCCTATCGCCCCCGATGACAACTACTGGGCCACCAACATATACTGGTGCACCGAGCACGTCGAGTGCGGTCTCAATTACACCTCCCTCTATCGATCCCGCGCTTGCACTCCTTTTGGTCGGAACGGTTGGTGCCGCGCTCCTTGTACCGATTGCCGTAGCATTCTGCTATGTGTGTTCACGCATGCAACCACGCTCGTTCTTTCTCGGATGCCTCTCAGTCGTCGCACTTGGATTGGCACAAGGTGCCATCAATGTATTCGTCCAGGTGCGTTCATTCCTCGCTTTAGCGGAGTGTCGTCCACTACTAAACCGGAGGTTTTTTGGGACATAGACGCAATCGCTTCGGGGCGAATCCTTCCCATCAACGAACAACTTACTTGTGTCTCTCGTCCTCGTTATTCCTATCGTCGCCCAGACCGCCCTCCTGATCAATATCAGCTCGATCTACACGTGGCCTGCGCTGTCCTCGGCGCGCCGCACGGCGGTGCTCCTTCCGCCTTTCCTGCTGAAGCTCGCACGCTTCGTTTTGCTCGGTTTATGCATAAACGATGTGCACCAAAAAAGCCAGGATTTGCGCCCTAGCGGGATATCTGCTGCGTCGTGGTTGGCCCTGTGGGGTAGGGAATATGCGCAGATTCTATGGGTTTTGCAGTCGGTGGACGACCTGTATGTTGCATTCTCAGCCTCGACACTCACACCGTATACTGACTAGCGCTGGGCTAACCGTACAGGTACTCTGCAGCTCTTCTGCTATTTCACAGGCGGCGCGGAACCACAGGGTTCTTGCCTCGCCGGCGCTTCTCTCTTGGCATGGCGACAGGATCGTCCTTCGCGCTGCCCGTTTTCCTCGACATCGCGCAACTCATTTTTTCCTATCTGCCCGCGACTGATCCTCGCAACGGCCACTACGCCGCGCTCTACATCGCCCTCGCCAACACCTACGCCGAGACCATCAGTCTCCTCCTCGTCGCGCTCTGGCACCCCAGTCCCCCCACCTCCGTGCCGCGCACGTCTACACCCATCCCAGACACCGCGGACCCGACGAGTGCCACGCGCTTCCTCTCCCCGCTCCCCGAGCACCCGCACATCGAGTTCTTCCCCGCGAGCAGCAGCGGCGACTCCTCGCGGGACTCGGCGACGCTGCACGCCGACAGCGACTCCGCGCTGGGCGCGGACGCGGAGAAGCTGAAGATCATGGAGGTGTACCCGCAGGCCGCATCGGTCGTGGCGCTCCCGCGGGGCGGCTGGGTGCTCGAGCCGTCGATGTGCTCCTTCAATGGGTCTATCCAGACGGACGCGCAGGGCGAGCCAGTGTTCTACGCTGTGTAGAGTGCGCGTGGGCGAGGAGGTCGGCGCGGTGCGCTGCTTTGCTGGGATACGGACGATGCTTCTATTCGAGGACCCGATGGTGGAATGGTGAATGATCCGAACACGATACCCAGGCTGAACATGCTGCGGTTGTTATGTATGAACATTGTCTCTCGTTTGTGAGTTCATGTTGTATATATTGTGTTGTATTTGTACTACGGTCTTGACGTCTTGGTATGCCACAGAGTTGTGGACGCTGAGCACTCACGCGGGGCTGGCAACGAGAACTGCTCGGGGCTGCGCTTGCGTGCGATCGCGCTCGTACCTCCGGACCTTCTGAGCTCCGGAGCTGCCGCCTGCGCTTGCGCCTCGCATGTGCTGGCCACCACCGTCCGCATCCGACGTTTGCCATCGCATCTGCCAAATACTGCCCCCCATGGTCCACCCGTCATTCACGGTGCACTGCCCGCTCCTGCCGCCTTCCGTGCGCATGTCGTGCACTTCGACCGCGCCCTTCGTGCAAGTCCGCCTTTTCACCCCGCGTCCTCTATCAGAACTCCCTTTCGCGGATTTGACGCGCTTTCAGGGGCTGTCAGCTGATGCGCAGATGCCAGAGGTGGTCCATTGCACAGACGCTGCGTCCAGGAAAGGACAGACAGTTGCCAGCGCAGTTAGCGTCCTGCCCAAACGCCACCAAAGTGGCCGCGGCTTTCGCTTTAATGCTCGTCGAGGCATTGGCGGGAGCCTTTTGCCCTCCCGCCTCCTCGTTTACCCCCCACTTCCACCCCGCTTCCTCTTCCGCGCCAGTATGTGTGGTATCAGTATACGCCCGACGCTGCCCCCACAACTAACAAATCAGATCGCGTAGGTTGCGCCAAGCGCCGCCCCGCATGGGCACCGACCTCGACCTCACGGCAGGCGCGCTCCTGCTCGGGGTGCTTATCACAGACATGTACGTGCTCAAGTTCGCCACTCAACAGTTCACCATGTGGCTGACCAATGGGAACTGCACCTGTAGCGGATATGGAATCACCACGACACAAACGTACATGTATATGACTCGCTTCACAAGGGACCCGTGGTTCATCCGAGGGACAGTACGTGGCTATGCTGCCCATATTCGCATTGGAACCTGAACAGCGTGTGTTGTGTGGGCGTAGGTCTGGACGCTTCTGTAAGTCATTAGCAGGCTGATGTTAGTGTATCACACACAGCGCGACTCACGCACCTCTGCAGGGCGATAGACACCGCGCACATCGCGTTTACATGGCACATGGTGTACCACTATCTTATACGCAACTTCAGCAACGTAAGTGCGTTGGAGGATGCCGTTTGGTAAGTACCTCTTGTCCGCGAGTTGCTGCCGTAATGAACGGTAATCCTTCCAGGAGCTTCAGTGTGCGTACGATCTCTATCCGGTGAATCGCGTCGGGCGCACTGACGGAGAGGTGTTTGTTTGGGTAGGCCACGATTGTCCTGACGGTGGGATCTACTCGCATGTTCCATAGCTACCGTATACTGAATAGTGACGGTGCAGGCAATCATTACGGTCATCGCACACTGCTTCTATGCTCGGCGCATCCTTATACGTACGTTCAATGACATACTAGTATCACGTCACCCTACTCACTCACGGTATCGCAGTTGGGGGGCGCAAGTGGCTGCTTCCGGCACTGCTCATCGTATGTCCTGTCGTCTTCAAGTTGCGGCGATAGTGGTATTGACTCTCCCCTGCGAAGCTTATACTCTCCGTCATGCGATTGGGTGCGTCTGTCGTACTGTATGCCAGTGCCTTGCCCCCAGAGCTTACCACTCCGTTTCACAGTATTCGGGTTTAGTGCGTACCCAATCCCGTCCTGTTTTAATCTAGATCTCACACGGCCGTGCGTACTAGTCGCGGTCATTCAGATGTAAGCAGGATATTCGCCTTGCCCAAACTCTCGTATGATACGACGGCTGATTATGTGTATGCAGCGATAGCCTCAAATCGTTCCAGCTCATCAAACACGGAACTCTCGTATGTGACACTGCTGCAAAACACATCGTAATTGTCTGTTCACGTACTCGTAACCTCTAGGTCACGGTGGTTATCGGGCTAAGCTCCGGCACGCTAGCGGACTGCGTCATTACCGGGTCGCTCGTGTACCTTCTCCGAATCCACAAGTCTGAACTGAGTCCGTATGTGCCTTCCGTCCTCCATTGTCATGTTCAGGATTGCTCACGCAGTATTCAACGTGTGACGTGAAGAAGGTGCGCTCTCATCCTGTCCAGTGGTTGACCTCGTGCGCGTTGAACTGAGAACATCCGCTGGACGGCGAGCAGCCTCAACAGCGTACGTATCCTCCTCTGTTCTACCTTCGTGTCGCTTTGGCACTCACGGGTGCGTTCTATAGATACTGGATAGGATAACATATTGGGTGGTGAACAACGGCCTGCTTACGTGGTGAGTAGTCCCGAAACCTCGTATCCCCAAATGCTCTCGCTGATGGGTCTCGTCTTGGTATGTCGTGTGTAGTGTGGTTGGCATCGCATTCCTGATCACGGTACGTTGCTTAGATGCTGATGCTTAGCACGGTGCTGGTGTGTGTATTCCGCGGAAGCTGACCCTCTGGCCCAGCAATTTGCCCCGATGCCGGCCAATATGGTCTTCATCGCATTGCACATGCTACTCAGCAAACGTAAGCATGTTTCCTGCTTGGAAGTTTGCCTGAGGTGGCTTACACATTTCGCCTTGATTGCAGTCTATGCCAACTCGCTGCTTGCGACGTCAGTTCTCTTTCTCGGCATGCAGGACCTCCTCGCTTGGATTTGCTAAACCAGTCTTGCTCAGGCTTAACTCGAGAGAATCGCACGTTGCGGGTCGCGGTGTCGACACAGTTGAGCTCAACAGTGCGATCATTTTCTCGACGGTTATACAAAACGCACCGTCCCGGAATACTCCCTCCTGTGGTGGCGCTGCGGCTACCATGTTCGGGGTTGGGAAGGATGCCGAGGTCCGTTCTCGCGAACTTCGAGTCGCCCGAGTTGGCTGACGAGGTTTGACTATTCACCTCTGACAGGCTGGCGCTACCTCCCAAGAGGCTATGCCTATCTTGCATATCGCCGCTCCCGTTGCGACTCGAGTGAACACAAGATACGACGCTGGGAACGAAGCGGTGTGGAGACCCGTGAGTGATGTCTCGCTTCGCCCTTTACAGAGGTCGTTTGTCTCACTGTTACAGATCATACGTACGCAGGCTGACGGTGTATCGGCCGTTAGGCAGCTTGGGTATAATTGGGGGTGATTTGAATCTTTCCTGTTCATGACAGATCAGGGGATGGTCATCGGACTCAGCCGTTGTACCATGTATGCTTGTACGATCACCGTGCGTTCTGTAGTCCGGGGCTCTTTGCTGCGTTAAGTGTACTGTGTATGATTTGGTTTCATCTGTGTTGTGGTTCTTTCAGGTTTCTCCAAAATGTTTCCCATTTGTTTTGCACACGCGAACCCTGAGAGGGTTTCAGATTTTAACTTTCGGGCAGGCTGAATGCGGGCGTCTAATATATCCATGGAGAAAGTCGATAGGGCGCTTAATCTAATCTCTCACCGGTAACTTAGCGCGAAATGGGTCGATATGCTGTCCTCATTCCCTCGACCACAACGCCTCTCTCTCCCTCCTTCCACGCTCTCGCCTCTGGTGCTGCATTGAGCCGTGATTCATTCTGATCCATGTCGAACGAGCTCGTCATTGTGGTCACCGGCGCGAACGGGTAAGCAGAGCAGCGTCCACACCACTGAGCGCCCAACTGAATCCTTCCCAGTGGGGTGGGATTCGGGATATGCCACCGCCTCCTCGTCCAACTCTCCTCTCGTCACCCGTCGGACGCGCAACCCTACTTCAAGGTCGAGCGGGAGAAGGCGCAGGGTCTGGAGCTTCCGGAGAGGTCGCCGGACGCGGGGGTGACGATTGTCATGGCGTGCCGCGACCCGAAGCGCGCGCAGGACGCGAGGGAGAAGCTCTACCGACTGCTGGACAAGCATATCGCGACGCTCAAGAAAGGCACGCAGGACCACGCCTACGCTGTCGCGTTTAGGAGTAGCGTGCGGCTGGACATTGAGAGGTTAGACCTCTCCTCAGTCAGGAGTGTGCTAGAATTTAGCAAGGCGGTTACCCAAAAGTACGTCTGCCCATCACGACGCGCATAGGCGGTGTTTTAGTCCTGGATAGTGTACGGGAGCCTGCACTGGATTCCTGTTTCCAGTCTGGCTAACTGGCTGGTTCAGATCCCGTCACAAGCTTGTTCCGGACTAGAACGCCGGGCAAATGCGCGTCGTGTGTGTCCTGGTCTGCTTCCTTTTGCTCATTTTGTTGCAGGTACGAATACGTATCCCATCTTATATTCAACGCTGGTACCGCAACATACAGCCACCTCGATATCCTGGGTTTCACGTACGACCTGCTCATCCATCCAATAGACGCCATTGAGCACCCACGACGGAACATGCAAATTAACGGTGTTCTGAGCGAGGACGGGCTGGGATACACGTGGCAGTGTAACGTCTTCGGGCATTATGTATTGGTGAGTGTGCTTCACCTATAGCCTCCGTCGCCGTCAGTCCGCTTTCTATCGGTGGCAGGCGGGACTTTTCCACGGAAGGGCGCGCATGTCCGTTTTCACGGAGTCAGCCTTCTGCTTTCCCCTTGCAAACGAGTGGGCATAGCGCGGCTTGTCGGCGTGCGACGCGGTTCAACTGGGCATTCGCGCGACCCAGAGGATCAAATGCCTCGGTCGGGATGTCTCGCCGCCCGGCGCGGACGTTCCATCTCCCAGAACGCGTTCAGCTTGCCCTGTGACATACGGGTGGACTGACGAGACGCTTTGATGCGAATGAAATGTGGATGAGTGGAGCTCGCGCGTCGCGTTGCGCATCTCCTCTTGCCGCCTCCTGGCCGATGCGACTAACTTGGCTCTCGCCGCCACGGCCCCGCTCATCGGGAGGGAGACTGCCCGTCTCAGGCGTAACGTTCCAAAGAACGCGTTCCGTGAGACCTCGCGTTAAGTGACGGGGCATTCCCCTGGATACATTTTTTCCAGCTCGGCGAAGACATTGGATATATCCGCCGTGCCATTTACTGACTCTATCTTCAGTACCGCTCAGTCCAGCCACTACTCGTCGCGTGCGCGCACAAAACTAGCTCGCCCGCGCGCGTCATCTGGATGTCCTCGCTCGACTCCGAGCCCATCTTCGACTTGAAGGAAGACTGGCAGCTCACGAAGACGATGCACTCGTACAACGCCTCCAAGTTCCAGATCGAGCTCATCGTCGCCGAGCTCGAGCGCCGCACATTCGAGGGCGCACCATCAATACCAGACGTCTCGGCGCCCAACGGCGAGTTCCACCACTACATCGTCAGCCCGGGTATCACGGCGACGAACATGAGCACGCTGCTCAACATCCCCATACCCGGCTACCGCTACCTCATGCTCGCTGCCTTCTACATCGTGCGCATTTGCTTTGGCTCCCTTGATTCATATTCGCTGACACTTGCACAGGTGCGCTTTATCGGCTCGCCCCACGTTCTCCTGTCGCTCTACAGCGCAGCGGTTGCGGCTGTACACCTGGCGCTCATTCCGCTCCTCGCGATCCCGACCGCACGCGACACCGTGCACGTGCCGCCGGAGGATATCCCCTGGCCGAGCTGGCATTCGTACTTTGGCAAGTTCACAGGGAGTGCCGCTCCCCCGCGTGTGCTCACGCTCCGCTTTGGGGCTGAGAACGACCGGTGGGGGAACGACCGCCCGGGGGTGATGGCGGTGCCGGTGTGGGAGGAGCACCCGGACGCGGGTGCGCAGCTGCTGGAGCGCTTCGAGCGGCTGTACCAGGTTTTCTTGCTGAAGGAGGGAGAGAGCGCGAGCGGCGCGGCCGCGAACGGGCACGTTGAGTGATGACTGCGCGTGGTTGGAAGTTTTACATGGTGGCCACCCCCCTGCGTATATTACATTCCGGTAATGCTTTTGCGCCCCTAGGAGCTGCAGTGATTTGAAGGTCCTGTTGCGTAGATTTGTAGATATCCATGGATGATTAATGCCTGCACTGGTGACTGGAAGATATGCGTTAACAAGGAAAGCAAAATGTCGACGATGTTACGTCGAGGCCGCCCTGAAATCGTGCGTGTGTTCCTAGTCCGCGTCTCGCTCTGATGTGTCGCGCTGCAACGGCGCATGCTGATGTTCCCAAGGTGAGTACGACTCCCGCACTCGCATAGCCGTGTGCTGTTGATTGAACATGCACATCCAGGAGCGCATCGCGCGGGGGCCCGCGTCTTGGGACGTAGCTCGTTTTAAAGCGATCACAAACTGTGTTCGGACAGTCCTCGATTGGGGCTATCAATACACTTGTACGTACGTGAACATCCCGTAGCTGCAGGTCAGTATCATGCTCGCTGGCGTGCACGACACGGCGGCGGACACTACACACACTCAACGAGTCGCGCTACCAGCCTGCTCCGGCGCGCTGCGTCCTCTTGACGGTGACGATCTCTGATATGTCTTGTACTCCAGTGCGTGCTAGGTGTCCTGGCCGCACAAGGATAGTAGCGAACTTCAAGTTGGCTGTGGTCCCGGCGCTGGGCGCTAAGGGTGGCTAAAGCTGGCTAGCGCCAAACTCGCAAGTTGCTCAGTGGCGTGCACCGCGACGAGCAACCTCGAACACACGGCGACCGCTGAACGCTCACCTTTCAGATCTTGCTTCAAGAACATCTGGAGGCGTAAGCTCCTCCAATACATCAGCCCCGTCTCCAGCCGTAAATAGTGAGTCAACTTAGCCTCGAAGGCGGAGTCCATATTTCGAACGCGCTGACCAGCAACTTCCTAGACTCATTGTGCACCGTGCCCGAGGCCTAGGACAAAGGGCTTTCTCTGCTCCTCAATCTATTTCAGGCCAAGGTAGCCACTTGAGCCACTGCTCTTGATCCGCGCCGCCATCTGAACACCGAAAAGTGCGTCCAGGTGAATCTGCCAGCCATAGATCGTCAATAGGCCACGCCTATTCTTCCTCCATCCGTGAGTTCATGGATCTCTCGGGTTTTCCGAAAGAGACTATTGCTGACGGTAAGCTCCGACCGCTCCATCATTATGCATTGCATGGCTTGTGATCGGCGCTTGGCCATCTCTCTCTCCCTCCTTTGTTCATCTTAGCCACCTCCTCGAACAGAGCCAGAACTCGAACACAAGTGCAGGACTATAAAAGATGTCCATCTCAACATGCTCCTACTGCAACTCTTCTGCATACTACTCAGGTATGGCTACGACTGCCTCGCCCCGATCTGAAAAGAGCCAACACCCGGTTCTTTGCACGTCAGACAAGAAGCGGTCGAACGCCGTTGCCAAGGACGCCTGGGCTAGCGAGCTCAGCGGACGTATCCACATCTACGGCGACACCGCCGACAAATTCATCGACACGCTCCTCCCTTGCTCTACGCCCTATACGTCTGTCAACAACATACAGAATGCGTTCAAGGCCTATACGTGCGGCCCGGGAAGGGAGACACTGGAGTATGACAACCTGGTACGCAATAGCCACACGCCGCGGCACTATCTACTCTGACAATCGCCACAGGTACAGGGACTCTCGAAGCTCGTCAAGCCCTTCCCAGCTGAAGCGAGGCCCGAGTTTGTCAACACATACAAGAAAAAACTGCAGTTTCCCTTCAACGACTTTATCAATCAGCATCACCATACCTCGCCCGACATATCGGTCTCGTTCCCTGGAAAGTCTTTGAGCGAGCCTTCGTCGTGGGGGTCTATCTCCACGGTCATCGAGAGCAAGAGCGAAAGCACCCAAGACCCATTCATCCGGGAAGCGCAGACGCATACCGACACTATCGAGCAGCTCGCGAAGAACGCGCGCAACCTCATTATTACCCACGGATTGCTCGCGGCATTCGTCGTCGGCATCTACGGGAACACCGTCCGCCTCGTACGCTTCGACCACACATGCGCGCTCGTCTCCGTGCCGTTCAACATCAAGAAGGATGGCCCAAGGTTACTGCAGAAGTTCTATTGGCACTTCACGCACCCCGTCGTCGGCGCGCACATCGTCGGAAACGACCCAACGGTGATGAGCTTCACCAGTGCAGATGACGAATGGGTGAGGAGCGAGCTGAAGAAGGCGCGAATATTGCATTGGCAGGTGCACGTCGCCGAGGTCTCCAAAGGACGACGCGTCGAGGTCTACGACGAAGCGACTGGTCGCTGTATTCCCTACCTCCTTTACCAGGTTGTCGACGTGAACGGACGGCTGTTCTCACGTTCGACGATGGTTTGGAGGGCCATCGAGGACACCCGCATCTGGAAGAACGGCCGGCTTGAACCAGATCCTTCACGCATCACCCCTGTCAAGCCACAGATCATGAAGGAAGCGTGGAGACAGCTAGTCCGGACGGCGGAAGCGAAGTTCTACCAACGGCTGCAGCGCGATATCGACGAAGAGGACTGGCATGGCCTCGCCACCATGGTGTGTGGCGGCGATCTTGGTGAGTTCGAGGTGCGGTGGTGGAAGGAAACGGAACGTCGTCGCAAGGGTGTAGCGGCGGCATCGGGTGACGCAGACCCTAGGAATGCGCCAGATTCGCCAGGCGCATTCAACGCAGCATCCTCTTCAAGGCTATTCTCTTCCGTCGGCAGTGCGACGTGTCCCACAGCATCGAGCATCGGCTCCCCACAAGACTATGCTCCAAGAGCGAACTTTCCGCTCCCATACCCTCAGCACCAGACGTACTCATGGCGACTCATCGAGTCTGAGTCCAGAGAGAAGGCCAAACAGAACGAGGAAGAGGGAGAGATAGAGGAGCTTTGGCATCGGGAGCGCAGTCATATGCGCATCGTGATCGACGACGTCGGCCGGCCGCTCACAGAGTTCAAGTCCACTCGCGAGCTTGTCTGCGCCATACGCGACGCCATCCGGGGTGAGTCGCATGTTGCCTTCATCGACGAGTCAGACTTGTACTAATCATGCCTTAGGTCATCAACTGGCATGGAAGAAGGCGCGTGTGATGCATCGCGACATCAGCGTGGGCAATATCTTGATTTCAGACGAACCGAAGCCTAGTAAGAAGGCGTACACTGGGTTTTTGCATGATTACGACTACAGCCAGATGGAAGACGACCCTTCGAATACAGACGAAGATTCACCGTCTCCCTCATCCCCATCCTCCGGATCGCCCGACGGATCCCCCACGACAACGGCGACTGCTCCTGATGACCCTTCGAAACTTAGAGAACGCACGGTAGGTTGGATCGGAATGTCCTTCGTGACATGGCTGATGATTTCTTCAGGGAACATATTACTTTATGGCTTGCGAGATTCTCGACGTCCCGGGCATCATCCACCACACTCACCACGACCTCGAATCATTCTACTGGGTCCTACTATGGGTTGTCGTTCGGCATACGGACCATAGGAACCACAGGGGCAAAAAACTGTGCGCTAAGATTTTCAAATTCGGAAATGACGAGGATAGCGCGGATGCAAAGAAGACTTGGGTCGACCACAAGGCGTCCCGGTTCAACGTATATCGAAACAAGCCACTTTCTCACCTTCTCCGGAGCTTCAATAAGCTCGTCAAGAAACACCTTTCTGGAGACGATGATGACGACGTTGCACCGGTTCCCCTGGACTATGGACCGGTGCTGAAAGTCTTCGACGAGGCCATTGCCATGTCGGGCTGGCCTGATAACGACTGGAAAGCTTGCGACTTGCTCGGTGGCTTGCAACGGACCGGCATGGCGGGTGTTGTCGACCCCAAGCAGGAGAAGAAGAAAGGAGAAAAGCCCTTAGGCGTGACCACTGCTCCCTTACTCGGAAAAGCCGCCGCCACTGGACGGCAGCCTGTCCGAAAGGTGCACTTCGCTGATCTCCCTCCCCTCCCGGATCACCCGGATATCCCTGCTCCGCGGACATATCATGGCGATCCTCAGCAACCCTTCCGCGAACCTTCCAAGAAGCGGTCGCACGCTTTTGTGGAGGAGTCGTCGGAGCTCGACTCGCGTGGCATCGCACGGACGTCCCGGGGCAACACAAAGGGTCACAGCAAGCGGCCGAAGACTAGCGAAAGAATGGGCCCGGTGACGAGATCAAAGTCGCAAGCGGCGCCGCAAGCGGCGATGCAATCGTCTGAGTCGGTGCGTAGAAGTGCGAGGATACAGGAGAAGAGGCTGGCTTCTGGAGACGCTTAGGCTGGAGTTTGAACAAGGGTTCTCGCTGGCGGAGTTGAGGTTACAGTGGGTCTTTCATGGACACTTCTGTTACGATCTGCTCTTGTTGTGTGTCTGTATAAACTGATGTATTTGTATTCGTATCTGTATCTGATTCTCTTTCTCTGCTTTCCTCGATGATGCTAGCGCGGCTCGTCATGTTCAGATCAATCTTCTCTGCGCAGAGCCTCAACTTCGCTTCACTGATGGAGTTGCCCCCGTTCGGGCACCGCACACTCGAGGGCGCCAGCTGTCATGCGTCAAACCGCGGGATGCGCTTCTAAATATTGGGCGGCGCTACTAATACTTCCGCGCTTCCCGCTACTTGCACAGCGGTTCGGCGCGGAGGACGTCCTGTATGACGGAACGGCCATGCGGGCGTGATATCTGGATCCAGTGCGGGCGACCGTCGCCCACCATCCGTGTCCATCTTGGACATCTTTGCCATCCCGTTCGGGCTCGTGGACGGTGCGAACCGTGCGATCGTCATTTACCACAGGTGGGCCGCACCTCTCCTCGTCGCTCTGGCCGCAGTCGGTGGCACTGATTATATCAGGCTGCTCGTAGAAAAGTGCTATCATGTCGCGGCCGGTCAGCCCGGACATGATGGACTCCGTGTTCACACGCGCAGGCTTCGAGAACGAAGCTCGTGCGGAGCTTCGCAAGAATCGTATTCCTATTCCATTGCACTGTCAAGTGTCAGTGATCTATCATCTCATTATATAAAGCAAACATCGCCGCGAATTCTACTTTATAGTCTTACGATGACCTATGCGCGGTTGTGAACGCTCTGCTGCCAGTGATTGCGGCCTGGAGCTTCGCGGTCTCGGCGCAGTTCAACCTTGTGCGGCTCAGCTATCTCTGCAGGAAGCCAGCCTTGAGACACCGTACTGGCGGATTTATCTTCGAAAACTGCGTGGATGTTATTTGTGTCCTCGCAGTAGTCTGGTGAAGCGGGGAACACAGTGGGCGTAGTGGGCGGCGCGCGCCGGGAGCACAGACAACGAGATCAAATTCGCGAGTCACAGTGCGCAATCAATTTGAACGTTTGTGGTGACCCGTAGTGCAGTATGTTATGAGCAGTAGCTTCAGGGGGAAAGAACGGTGCCAAAGAGCTCTGAGAGGGAAAGCTTACGAAGTTGCGATTTGGAGGCCTTCAACTTGTTGTGCCTGGCTCGGGGCGGCGGCGACGCACGTCGCCGTCTCGTTTCTCCTTTGCGCTGAGTTGTGATATTATTTCGTTCCATTTCTGAAATCGCGCGGAAGATGGGAGACACTAGTAGGGCCGCGCGGGTGTTGACAGATTTTGTGTCCTGGTGGCTGCGGCTCAGGAGGGCTCAGCGCTCAGGTAGCGCTCGGCGTTCAGTACGAAGATCTGAAGATCTGATACCCGGCCGCGGCTACTTCCGTATATGGTTCCGCGCGCCGATCATCCGGATTCATCCCACAACGCCCACAACACCTCATCATCTTTTTTTCTCATCTGCACGATGTATATCTCCTGCGAGGCCGACCCCTGTTCAGTCCAACATCGTTCTAATAGCCCATGTGCATACTCTTTAAATCGGTAGCACCTAGAGAGGCTGCAAGAGTCCTCGACCCCAACACTCCGTCTCACACTGTTACCATCCGCCACATACCCGCCTGTCGACTCCCGATGCCCGCGACACAAGCAACGGCCCACAGTAATTTCAAAATTTACATCCTTCCATGACCAATTCTTCCCAGCGACCGTGATGGCGGCGGATTATGCATGAATATCCGCCGCTAAAACGCTCAGGGGCCCGCCTCTTCAAGTTCCTACGCCACCTCCACCCCCTGAGGTGTCCTGCATGCAGCCTTTTTAAGTGCCCCGAAATCCTTGAGGCTTTCGGTTTGATTTCTGGAACACAACCTCGAACTTCATTTGCGCCCCTCGGCTAGTCTCCCTATCAACTCGACTTCCTGAAATACCTGTACAGGCGGACGATGCCTATCGTGCCGGAGCTGCGTCCTCAGGACGTGGGCACTCCTCTCCCTATCAACCCTGCCGTGCCCGTGGAGACATACACGTATGACTACATCGTCGTTGGTGGTGAGTCATCATCGGCCATAAATCATTTCCGCAGCGATATACTTATGTGCGTTCACTAGGTGGCACTGCTGGCTGTGTCTTGGCTTCACGGCTAAGCGAAGATCCCTCCGTATCGGTGCTCCTGGTTGAGCAGGGGCCGGTGGCGGACACCTGGGCATCGCGTATCCCGCTCATCTCTGGGAACCCGTACCGCAATGGCACCCTTGCCGCAACGTGGTGGTCGCAGCCCATGCCCCAGCTCGATGGACGCGCGATCCAGGTCATGCGTGGAGAGGCTCTGGGCGGGACGTCGAGGATAAACGCGTTGCTGTACACGAGGGGTATGTGATTGTGTCTCGACGTCTGCTTTAGATTTAGATTGATACATACTTTCAGGTCCTCCTGGCGATTATAACCGATGGAAGGAGCTCGGGTGCGACGGTTGGGGATACGCTGACCTCGAGCCATACTTTGCGAAGTCGGAGGAAACCCTCAGCCACCCGGGATCACAGTTTCGCGGAACGAAAGGTACGTGATTGTCACAATACTATTCGCGTGCCTACTGACCTTACTGCCTATAGGACCTTGGGTGAACCGCCAATGGAAAACATATCCGTACAAGATAGTAGACAAGTGCGCCACACTTGCGTGTCCTTGAGTGTCAGCCTGATATTCTCCCGCAGAGTCATTCCTGCTCTTGAGAGTGCAAACATCCCATGGGCAGACGACCTCAATAATCCCGCTGCTTCCGCAGCAGTAATGGGCGCGCTCGACGTGATTCAGGACAAGGGCTTCCGCCGCGCATCGACATACCATGCGTTCCTCCCGGGCAACCTCGCGCAGGACCGCAAGGCGCGTCTCAAGATATGCACGAATACGATCGTGACGCGACTCGATTTGGCGGACGAAGACGGGACTGTGCGGGCGAGGGGCGTGCATATCGCCGCCACCAACCCGCGGAAGGCGCAGTGCACGTATTACGCGAAGGCGAGACGTGAAGTCGTACTATCGGCTGGCGCGCTGGGGTCTCCGCAGATCTTAATGCTGAGGTAAGTGCGCCGTTTACTCGTCTATGTGACGAAGCTGATCGGGGAGTTCAGTGGCATCGGACCGAGGGGTCACCTTGAAGAAAAGAACGTGCCTGTTGTGCTCGACATGCCCGCGGTCGGGAACCACCTAGTTCGTCTATTCACCGTTGATCACAACAGCTCGTAGCTAACATCAAGCACAGCAAGACCACATTGGAGTTCCGCTCACGTACCAAGTGCCGATGTCCGACTCGCTGCACCAGCTTGAGAACAGCATCTTCTCCGCGCTCAAAGCTGCATTCACCTACGTCGTCACCGGTCGCGGTCTGTTCTCCAGCCCATTCCAGAGCATCACAAGCTTGATTCCGACGCGCCTGCTCGACGACCATACTGGCCGTATCGTCGCGCCCGACCCCTCCGCACTCGATGCGTCTATCTCTGCGAACCGGCCCGACCTCGAGCTCATGCCGCTCGCGAATAACTGCACGGACGCGGACATCCCCGGAAAGGGCGTATTCACGCTCCTCCCCACGCTCGTCCTGCCCAAGTCTCAAGGCCGGGTACGGCTAGCATCGAACAATCCCCGCGCGCGACCGGACATCGAGCTCGGGTTCTTCACGGACCAAGCTGACTACCTCCCACTCCGGAAGGGCGTGCGGCTCGCGCTGCGCGTCGCCGAGGAGATCCGGCGCACGGGGTACCCACTCCAGGAACTCATCGTGCCCGACGGCGACGGTGACTCGGACATAGACGCGTTCATCCGGAAGAATCTGCGCGACTGCTTCCACTACACGTCGACGTGCCACATGGGTGCGGAGGCTCACGGGTCGCAGCCGAGCGTCGTGGACACGGCGCTACGCGTGCACGGGACGCGCGGGCTGCGCGTGTGCGACACATCGGTGTTTCCGGAAGTGGTGGCGACGCATACGATGGCGCCCGCGGTGGTTGTGGCGGAGAAGTGCGCCGCACTGATGCGCGCGGCGGCGAAGGTGTGAGGGGGCGAGAAGCGATGTTCCGGGAGCTTGTATATTGGGAACTTCTGTGCCTATCCGAATGTGGTGTATGGTTCGGGTTGCCGCCGGAGCGTCTGGCGCGGTCGAATTTGAGATCTTATCCCTCGTCCCCTACTTCGTCCTTCGTCTGTGACTCTCCCTTCGTGCGCCCCGAGCCATGTCTAACCCATTCACCCCCATGGCTATTGCAGAGACTATCTATGCCTATCAGGAAACGTCAGTGCAATGATGGCATATCTCTTCTCCGGATACATGATCTAACGGTGCATGCACAGGAGGAAAGAGAACACCATCAACGTGATGGCTGCGAGTAAGCTTCAGGCTAGGTTCTCGCTTCATATAAGAGACCATTAACAATATGCGAATCGAATAGCGCTGCTCGCGTATGATGCGCTTCTTTGCCTAGGAAAAGAGCTCCGATATGTCTGGCAGTCACCAAACGCCCCTCCCACGTTCTCGCAGATCCTTTACCTCTCCAACAGGTATATACCAATTCTATGGAACGTCCTGTATCTCGGGGCGATCGGCAACCTTTCGGACACAGTGAGTTTTGCTCCCGAGTCATTGCCGCATGATGCACTCAGAATAAGGCGCATTCGCAGCAGAGGTCAGCACTGGTCCTTGCCAGTATGCATTATCTCCGCTTCTGACACTGTGCCGCTCAACAGCTGTACTCCGCTCCATTGGCTGGTAGGCGTGGTGGGAGTGCTTGCCGCGCTCGGTCCTGCCTGTAAGTGGGTTATCAGGTCACGACGTAAAGCTCGAGTTCAGCTCACGCCATACGCCAGCATTCGTAACCTTGAGAGTCTATGCACTCTCGGGGAGAAACAAAATATTGACGGGCGTTGTGCTGCTTCTCACCATAAGCGCGGTCGTAGCGGGTTCGGTATGTCGACTTATTACTATGCGTGACCCGGCACGTACTGACACAGCGTACGATCAAAGGCGACATTATACCAGAATTTGAGCGTCCGATTGCCTTTACCATACGGATGTTTGGATGGCGTTGTCACAAATACAACGACTTATATTGCGTAAGCCTTATAACCGGTGTACGAATCTAACTCGTGGCAATGACCTCGGAAATTGGCAGATGTACGTTCTAGGAGGCTCAAGATACAAACAAACAAATGCTTACCCGCGCCCTGAATAGGGGTGATCGCGTCAAGGACCTGCATAATTCTCGCAGACATCATGGCCATCATTGTCACCTGGCGGTGTACTCGTACTGCACGTCAAACGTCGACACACCTTCAACGACTTTCTTTGCAACAGATCTTATGGGAGAATGGTGAGCTCAACGAACCGTTCATCGTTTTCTCTCCTGACAATATAAGTATGGTCTACCCTCGGATCTACAGGAAACATATATTTCTGGTATGACATCTTCTACTACTTCTGCACTTCACTTGCGCTGACATTAGTTCTGTGCATAGTACAATGATCTCCCTGAACATAGCAGACATGGCCATCGCATTATCTGTCGGCCCCGGTGTCTCAAAATGGTCATCGCCCTTGACCGTTGATCATCGTCCTATCATGCAGAGTGCAACACATGCGACTGAAGCAACCGACATCATCAGCTTTGTTGAGCCGTAAGCCCGCACCCGTCGACTACGTACTGCTCCATCGTATTTCTTCGAGCTTACCCCATCCTCTGCAGCCTCAGCTCGATATTGAACTCGCGCTTCCTGCTGGCTCTCTACAAAACAAACACGATTATGAGGAGGGGTGGCACATCAACCCAGTCTCTCTCAAGTCTCGATTTCGGCGAAGCGGATCGTGCTGGGCCACCGGAGCTACCGGAGTTCCTCACCTCTCTCGCAGGCCCAATCTATTTCATTCCTGACCATGATACGGATCTGTTATACTCGAGTACTGCACCACAGATCGAATCCGAGGCGGAGGCAGAGGGGTCGTGGTTGAGAGGAGGGGGGTCGGACGATACGCGTTTAGCTCATAATTGACGTTGTATATATGCTGAATGCCTCGTGCGAGCCACAGAACACACCAAATTCTATCAAGCTGTGCCGGAATGGAGAGTCTGATGCACGTAGGTACGTACGATCGGAGTGACGTCCGATTCCGAAGACCGACCAAGAGCATTGAATACGACCCTGCAGACTACATCCCACTATGCAAAGGTGTACGCCTCGCGCTGGCCGAGGGGGGTAGTCGTCCTGCGTGGTTAATATTTAATCATTGCAGGAGCTTATCGTACTCAACGGCGACAGACTTTCCTCAGGAAGAACATGCGCGGTCGTTTCCATTACACGTCGACGTGCCGCATGGGCGCGAGGCGCACGGGTCAAGGCCGAGCGTCGTAGACACGGCTCTGCGCCGCGTACACGGGGCGCGGGAGCTGCACGTGTGTGACACCTCAGCGCTCTCGGAGGTAGCGGCGACGCATACGATGGCGCCTGCGACAGTCGTGGCGTAGAAATGTGCGAGGTTGATGCGGGCGGCAGAGAAGCTATGAAGGTGGAGATGCGATGTTTTGAGAGCTCCTACTTTGGACACTCCGAGTTTTCGCGCGGCCTATCGGCCTTGCGGTTCGCATACCTCCTCTATTACACTGAATGTAGCCTCAGGGAGAACATGACTAGCAGTGAAATACGTACTCTCCATCCCTTCACCATGGGTACCTGGAGGTAAGGAATGGTCTTCATGTTGAGCGTATGCTGCACCGGTCGCACAAGTTTGAAGGATCTCTCACTAGGATATTCCTCCGTGCGATACAGCGTCTGGACTGTGAAGGTCTCAGCTGGCTCCAGCCGCGAGAGTAGTTGAAGCACACCTCTTATGTTAATGTTAATCTCCGCGAAGACATAATAGATACACTTACTCACTTGTAGCGAGGAAAGACACCTAAAGGACATCTGCGCGACGTTTTTGAGTGCTATGGAAAGCGTATCCTGCGGATCGGCAGCAGGCACTTGTCCTTGCACTGCGTCTGCTTCGAGTCTCAATCGCAGCAGGGTAGACGTATGGAAGCTAATAAGAATCGCTTATGGAAAGCGCCAGTTTCGGGCGCGCCAGAGCTCCTTGGTTGCATCGCGAGCCCGTCATAGAACTCGAATGCCGTCGATGATCGCGTGCAGGCAGGCGAGATGAAGCCTACAATTTTAGCGGCCTTAAGCAGAATTCTCGCCTTGTCCTATAATCCAGACGACGTAAGATTCGTTTCAAAAGGATGCCGAGAGACCATGCGTTACGCACGACCGAGTTGCATGAGAAACCCATACTAGCGACCATGAACTTGTGTCTTGAACGCAGACGGTGTCTGGTACCTCAGTACTCCGGCGGGGAACTCTTCAATACCAGAAGCCTCAAATATCAGTTCTGCATGGTCCAGAGAGAGATGGCGCCGGTGCAGTGAGCGCTGACTGCGTTGGTTCGGGTCCGAGCGCCTGTCAGCTTCCGGTATCTGCCGAGACGTTTGGTAGGCCAGCGCTCGGCCTCAATCGGCTTGGCTCTCTTCCTACCAGTACAGACCAGCACTCCGCTGCTATGTTGCTTCTTGAGACATCTCTTCAGGGTTTAGGTCTCCCAAGTACTCGCTCTTTCTGCACGCACAGATGCCTGACCTCCTGCGCAGACACTGTATGCGCTTGCCATGCAAATTTCGTCCTGTCTAGTAGGTCTCCGTTTGCACCATGCCCACTGGCGTCCTTGAACCGGCTGGATGAACAGCGATGTCTCTCGAATACGGCCGCATTTGACTGCACATTCAGCCAACACAGCCCCTTCCCGGACGGTACGCTTCAAATTTGAAGCATGGAAGCGTTGGGCGCCTTGCTTCGCGGCGCTTGCTGGACCGCCTCTCCGGCATTAAGCCACCGGGTCCCTTCTTCCCCGCATACTGGATCGCCTTCGATCTCGCGTCGCTCGCGCATGCTTCACGGGCGCGGATATCTCGGTGAGTACCTCTTTTGCCTCTTCTCGATGCTCCAGATGTGGCCCGCGTGGCGGCACCTCCAATATGGGCCCTCCGGTGGACTAGAGAACCTTTGAGTCTTACCGTGAGAAGTGCTCGACGGCGATGCGGAGAAGGCAATTTTAGGAAGAACCTGTGCAATGGCTTCCGCTGCACGTCGACACGGGATCAGCGCATGACGGTGCATGTCCGAATGGGTTCATTATCATGCTGTACTATGGGTGCGCGTGGTGTCGAGAGATTTGCAGCTGTGAGACATATCGGCGTCTGCCGTGGTGACGCTCCGCATATGATAGAGCCGGCGGTCTTGACGGACCAGTGTGAGAAGGCGATGCCGGGTAGCGGCGAAGTTCTGAAGTTGGGCTGGCGGTGGTCTTCCGGATGATCGCTTGCGTCTTACCGCAATGAAGATGTACAACTCAGTCAAGAAGCTGCGCAGATAATCTTGGTCGCCATCTCTTCAATTTGCGGCAGATCCGTCTCTGCGCTCCGATTTTTCTGCAGACTCAGCTATACGGCCGCGAGATCACGCGATCATGTTGCGAGTATGGCAGAAACTCGAAATATGACACCATGAACGCTCCTGAACTCCATCGAGCTGATGCGCCCCCACTGTGCAAGCGGTGGCAGGTATGCTCCATGTTCGATGACAGGCAAAGAAGCGTTCTGAGGATATATCTAGTCGGCGGTGCACCGTTCCATCATCCCTACCGGCTGTCGAAGCACTACAGCTTCCAGCTTTTAAGATTAAAGGCTGCGACGCGACTTGGCTCTCGTTCCCCGCGCCCTCTCCGCCCACTCCAACTACCCTGTGCTCCTGTCGCCGCCGCCGAGACATGTATTCGTCTATCTCTGTGGGCATCGCAGGTATCGCCGCAATATACCAAGTCATGTACGTTTGCAGATGCGAATCCGCCTGGAGTCTCTGACATATGTATCTGCATAGGAGGACGTTCAACTCCATCTATATGGCAATCGCAGGTACGTTTCATCCTTCCTTACAGACGTTCTGAACCCTCAAAGTGGTACTGATACGCGATTCAAATAGTACTGCTCGTGTATGATGCGCTTCTCTGCATGGATCAGGAAGTCCAGTATGTCTGGCGGGCCTCGGCTTCGGGCTTTCGCAAGCTCTCGCGGGTGCTGTACATATACAACAGGTATATGTCCATGCTCTGGAACATCCTAAACGCCGTATTGATCGGTGCTGTCTCGGATAATGTGAGTACTTTTAACAACGTCGAACTTCAACGCGCTCTGAATCAGTCATTTCTCTTCAGACGTAAGCACTTGTCCTTTCACATTCCGTGCGCTTCTAACACCGTACCTCTGAGCAGCTGTAATACGCTATACTGGTCCCGGGCTATCCTCGATGTCCTGGCTCTACTAGGCCCTGCCTGTAAGTATCTTTCCAACGCAAGCCTATATGATTCAGCCTCGCTCACTTCGACATCGTGCAAGCATTCACCACACTGAGAGTCTATGCGCTCTCGGGAAGGAACAAGATGTTGACAGGTATCGTACTCGCGTTGAGCATGGGCCCGTTCCTCGTCAACGTGGTAGGTTATTTTTTACTGTATCGTTCGTTACGTTCGCTGATCCAGAGTACTGTTCTAGTGCACGTTGTACCAAACTGCTCCCATCAACCTGCCCCCACTGTACAACTGTACAATGCTCGGTGTTCAAGACACAAGTGTAACAGGCTATATTGGGTGAGCTACGACTTTTGTACATGAAACTGACCGACACTAATCCTGCCATTTCGCAGGAGTAAGTCTTGCCATGTGCAAAAAGCAGATACCCACTAACTCGCCTGCATAGCGGTCGTCGCATCGAGAACTTGCTTGATACTGGCGGATCTGGTGGCAGTGGTCGTCACCTGGCGACGCACACATACGGCCTGCCGGACATCGAGTATGTTTGGGGGATCTTCTCTAGAACAGATTCTGTGGGCGAACGGTAAGCAAACATGATCCCGGCAGTGTTCATTATCTAAGCGTTAACTTTGAATCGCGTTCGGGACTATTCAACCCACAGGAAACATATATTTCTGGTAGGACTTCTCCCGTTCAGACACCGCACTTGCGCTCAGACAAGCTTCGATCCTAGCTCTTTAGTCGCCATGAACATAGCGTATATGATCTTCGTCCTGCTATCGGTATGTTTATTCCACGCGACTGCCAGCCATGGCTAAATATTGCCCTCACTCTCAGATCATGACGGACGGGAGTCAGGGACTCGATGCCCTCTGCTTCATAGACCCGTATGACCATCTCCTGTTTAATATCCTCGTCGAACTCACTCTGCTCTCTTTAGCATCAGCTCGACCTCAAACTCGCGCTTCTTGCTGGCCCTCTACGAAACGAATGCGCGCATGGAAAAGGGATGTGCATCCACGTCCTCTTTCTCGGGCTCGACGGTCGACTTCCGCGGGGCCAATCCCGAGGCTCCATCGGGGTTCCCGGAACTGCTCAGCACTCTCGCAGGTCCGATCTGCTCCATCCCCGACGATGGATCCGAGATGTTTGACTCCTACGCAAAACCATGGCGCAAAGTCGAAGCAGAAGAGATGGGAGCGGAGGCGGCGGTGGAGGAGTCACCGAGCGGAAAGGTTGGAGACTCAGAGTGGGTGCATGTGTAATGCCGCATCTTCGCGCTTGACCTCCGGTGCCTGCAAATTTGCCCTACCTCGAGTGCATGGCGCTCGCGAAGGACTGCACGGGCACGGACGTACTTGGCGTGAGTGTCTTCATGCTCCTCCCAACGTATTCAAGTCCGGGGGCCGTGTATGACTGGCGGTGAACCACCCGCGCGGGCGACCAGACGGTGACTCGAGCTCGGATTGCTCACCCGTCCCACAGACTGTGTCCCACTCAGGCCACTCAGGAAGGGGGATCCAACTTGCGCTGCGGGTCGCCGAGGAAATCTTGCACACGGGGTACCCGCTTCAGGTGTTCATTGTGCCGGACGGCCGCGACAACAGCTCGCTCGAGGTGTATCAGTAAGATTCTGCGCGACTGCCCTCGCTACACATTGACGTATCGCACGGACGCAGAGGCACATGGGGCACGACTGAGCGTGGTGAACACTGCGGGGTTGCGCGTGCACGACGTATGCGGACTGCGGTTGTTCCCAGATGTTGTGGCGGCGCAGACTATGGCGCATGCGGTTGGCCATGGCAGAGAAGAGCGCGGAAATAATGCGGGCGGTGGCGAAGCTGTCCTATTTAGGGTTGCGATGATGATTATGTGTCTATGCGCCATACCGATGGATCGTCGTCGAGCAATCACTGGTACACGCAGTCGAACTTGGTGGTATGGAATCAGTTCGGCCCGTATGCGCATGTAGGTTCCCGTCTGCGCCACCCCGCATATCTCCCTCGATGGATATATGGAGAGAATAACGAAAGGCATTCAGCTGCTTCACATACACCGCAGTAGGAGGG
This sequence comes from Trametes versicolor FP-101664 SS1, assembly GCF_000271585.1. Taxonomy (NCBI): domain Eukaryota; kingdom Fungi; phylum Basidiomycota; class Agaricomycetes; order Polyporales; family Polyporaceae; genus Trametes; species Trametes versicolor. Next base: position 2,461,555 of record NW_007360328.1, read on the forward strand.
CCGTACCACGTGGAACTTAACTACGCATGCAAAGCGCCCGAACCACAAGCTGTGGCACAAGAACTCTTTCGATTCCCTCCTGGCTCCATCCTTGCATTGAGCCACCCCGAGTTACTCGACAATCATACAGCGCGGTTGCGATTTGGGGCAGTACAAATCGGCCTGGCACGGCTCCGGGCGGCGATTGCAATGGCTGGCATCTCACTTTGTGGAAGCGTTAGTGGATCGCCCGCATGCTGGGGGATCTGCGAAGGCATGCACACGTTCAAACGATCTCTCCATATGGTATCAAAACCAAATAACCTCTTGGTGGACTGTATAGTTGGCAGGAATGGGTCCTGATCTCTGCCAGACTTCGGAATCCTTCCCATAGCGTCCATGCGATGATGTCGGTGAGTACTTCTACTTTGCCCTAGAGCAAGTTCGGCTGCAATTGCGACGCCCTGATATACTGCGGCGAGTCTGGCGGGAGATCCGCTTTCGGTATACTGGTATGAGCGGAGAAGGCACTCAGATTATCGCGTTCACCTCAGGTGCGTGATGGAGCTACTTACATCCACAAACGGCCTCGCGGTGCAAAGGTTCGGGCTCAACGTGGTACAGCAATTCACAAAGCATGTTTTGGGGAGCTTATATGACGAGCCACCAATGCTAAGTTACAGCTCTAAAATAGCGACGACCCCGTTTTCTCCCTCGAGTTGGCATTCGCTCCATCCTCCGATCGCGACTAGCCCTCCACGCGCGTGCAAACATGTCTTCCTCCGTATCTCCGGACATCATTGCAGAACTTACATATCTCTCTCAGGAAACGTAAGTTCGCATGGCAATGCCGATGATTTGACATAGAACTGATGTAGCTATATAGGAGGACAAGCTACGCTCTCACTGTGGCGGCTACAAGTACGTTTTGTGCTTCTCGGAGCTTTTCGCAGGCTGTATGCGGTACTGATGTGTTATCCGGCAGCGCTGTTGTTGTTCGACACAGTTCTTTGCATAGACAAAGAAGTCAATTATGTCTGGGGATCGCCGAAAACATCTCGCAGGGTCTCGCGGATCCTCTACATGTACAACAGGTACATGTCCGTCATATGGAATATCCTGACCCTTGCGTTGGTCGGTACTTTTTCGGACTCGGTGAGTGCTCTTCATGATTGATATATGAATAAAGCATTCTGAACCATAGATTTCCTCCAGAGGTAAACATCTATCTTTGCGGGTGTACATCCTGTGCACTCATAATGCTATACCACCGAATAGTTGCGCCGCATTCAGTCGGGCTATCGATGTTTTGGAGGTGTTAACACTACTTGGTCCTGCCTGTGAGTGGATTGACTGAACACGTTTATATGAGGCCAAGCTCACTCACGCTGTACTTAATATGCAAGCATTCACGACGCTGAGGGTTTATGCACTCTCTGGACAACACAAGATATTGACCGGAGTTGTACTCCTGCTGAGTATGGGCCCGTTCCTTGTCAATGTGGTTCGTCATCTCATTACTATTTGAGACCCCACATGAGCTGACGCGCCGCGCGACCACAGTGCACATTATACCAGGATGTGCCTGTAAATTCACCCCCGCCATTCGGCTGTTCGATTGCATATGCGGCAAGTGTAACAACATATATTGCGTGAGCTATTCAGTTTGCGGAATTCGACTGACGCTAATCTCGTCATTCGGCAGGAGTACGTTCTAGCACGATGCAGAGCAATTATGTGATCACTAACCTTCCCGTACAGCAGTCGTCACGTCCAGAGCGTGCTTAATCCTCGCAGACGTCGTGGCTCTGGTCGTGACTTGGCGGCGCACACATGCTGCCCGCAAGACGTCATCTTGTATTCCCCGTCGGTCGTCACTCGAAGAAGTGCTTTGGGAAAATGGTGAGCCTATGTGTTTCTTCAGGTACTGGAGATTTCTGTGTTGATATATAATGGACCACCCGATCTATAGGGAACATCTACTTTCTGTAGGACATCTGTCTTCTCGGAATCGTACTTACGCTTATACTATTTCCGTGCACAGGGTACTAGTTTCCCTGAACATAGTGCATATCATTCTTGTCGTATTATCGCCGCCGGTGAGCTAGATCTTAAGTGCGCCCCATTCGATCATGATACATTATCTTCACTCACAGATGGCAGCGCTATCAGATGAAGCATTCTATGTGATCTACTTCATCGACCCGTAAGGCCGTCTTTCATATGTTGTCTACTCAGACATAATCACGCTAACCTGGTCCTCTACAGCATCAGCGCGATATTGAATAGCCGCTTTCTGCTGGCCCTGTATGAGACGAATGCCAAACTTGAGAGGGGGGCCTCGTCGTTCTCGTCGTTTTCTGCTGGCATGGGAAGGATCGATCTGGGGCAAGCGGGATCTCCGGAGCTCCCAGACTTCCTTCACTCTCTCGGGGGGCCGATCCAGTCCATCCCCGACGGTGAACTGGAAATATTGGATTCGGCGCCAGCGCCGCTGTCGGAGGGTGAGGAGGAAGTAGGCATGCATTGGGTAGCGGAAGCGGCGGAGGTGTCTGATGGATAGGTCGGAAGTTCAGTGTGAGCGTGTTTCTTCCCTTTGCACCCGCGCTCCATCAAAATAACTGTTTTTGAGGCTAGACTACCTTTCATAGTTCCAGTCATGTCGTCGTCGAGGTGACGTCGGCCTATGCACTCTACTGTGCTCCTAATACTAATACTTCAGGAGCTTGATGACTCTTTCGGGAATAGATTAGGGCCATGAGTGCTTCGAGATGTACACGGACGGCGGGAGGCGTGCACGCGAGTTGAATCCAGATACTCATCATGCCCGCATACCTTATACCAGATTTCCTCCGCGCCGAACCACTGTGCAAGCAGCGGCCAGCGCGGAAGTATCGGTAGCGCCGCCCAAGTAAGGGCATGCCACGATATTGACCCGTAAATGCGCGCCCTCGAGCGTGTGGTGTTCTAATGAGCGTAGCTTCATCAGTGAAGCCAACTTGAGGACGGTACGAGACACGCTGTAATCATGGCGGAACGCAGAGAATGAAAATGAGATACAGATCCAAATCCAAATCCACTAGTTTATACAGACACAACCAGAGAAACCCGTGACAGAAGCATCCATGAAACACTCGCTCTAATCTCGACTCCGCCGGCAACAACCTTTCTTCGAACTCCAGCCTATGCCTCCCCAGAAGCCAGCCTCTTCTCCTGTATCCGCGCACTTCGCCGCACCGATTCAGACGATTGCGTCGCCGCTTGCGACGCCTCTCGCGACCGTGATCTCGTCACTGGTCCCATTTTTTCGCTCGTCTTCGGCCGCTTGATACTACCCCTCGAATGGCCCTGGGACGTCCGTGCATTGCCACGCGAGTCGAGCTCCGAAGATCCCTCCACAACAGCGTGCGAGCGCTTCTTGGAAGGATCGCGGAAGGGTTGCTGAGGCTCGCCATGATACGTTCGCGGCGCAGGGATACCCGGGTGAGTGGGGAGGGGAGGGAGCATAGCGAAGTGCACCTGTCTAGCAGGCTGCCGTCCGGTGGCGGCGGCTGTCGCGGTGCCGGGGAAGGGGGCTGTAACAACGCCTTGCGGTTTTTCCTCCTTCTGGTCGCGGACAGGGGCCATCCCGGTCCGGTTGTCGCCCTTAAGCAAGGTGCAAGGTATCCAGTCGTTGTCAGGCCAGCCCGGCATTGCAATAGCCTCGTCGAAGACCTTCAACACAGACTCATAGTCGAGGGGCCGTCGGATGGTATCATCGCGCTCCGTAGGAAGGTGGTAAAGAACAAGCTTGTTGAAGCCTGCGATGAGGTGGGACAGTGGCTTGTTGCGCACAATATTGAGCTTCGCCTCCGGGCTGTCGACCCACCCCTTCTTCGCGCGCGCACTGAGTTTGTCGTTCCCAAACTGGAATATCAGTTTGCACAGTGCTTTGCCATTCGAATCACCATGGTTCGTGTGGCGGACAATAACCCATAGTAAGACCCAGTAAAACGATTCCAGGTCGTGGTGGGCCCTGTGGATAATTCCTGGAACCTCGAGGAGTTCGCACGCCATGAAGTAATAGGTCCCCTGAGCAAGTCATCAGTTGATGTGAAGAAAAGGCATTCAGAGACAACCTACCGTGCGTTCCTTGAATTGAGCGGGATCATCAGGATCAGTCGTCTCGGTATGGTTTCCATCGGACTGTGGAGAGGACGAAGATAAGGGGGCAGAAGCATCATCGTCCGCCTCAGAAGGGTCGGCTTCCATCGCGCTGTAGTCGTAATCATGCAGAAACCCAGTTTGCTTCTTCTTAGGCTCAGGCTGTCCGGGTCGCAGCTCGTCTGCGATCAGGATATTCCCGACGCTGACGTCGCGATGCAAAACGCGCGCCTTCTCCCATGCTAGCTGATGACCTAGAGTATGATTAGTATAAGGACTCAACAGCGAGGCTAACACGCGACTCACCCCGAATGGCATCACGTACGGCGCAGACAAGCTCGCGAGTGGACTTGAACGCTGTGAGTGGCCGTCCTACGTCGTCGATCACTATGCGCATATGGCTGCGCTCCCGATGCCAAAGCTCCTCGGTCTCTTCTTTCTTCCTCTTCTTGTCGTTGAAGATGAGTCGCCAAGAATACGTCTGGTGCTGTGTATGTGGGAGCGGAAAGTCCGTGCTCGGAACATAATCGCCTGGAGAGTCGATGCTCGATGCTGATGGAGATGTCGCACTGCCGATGGAAGAGAATAGTCGCGAAGCAGATCCTGGGTTAGATGGTCCTGGCTCTGGCACATCCTCGACACGCTCCGCGTCACTCAGGCTTGATTCCCCCGCTGCATCTTTGCGACGGCGCTCCGTTTCCTTCCACCACCGCACCTCGAACTCACCAAGATCGCCGCCACACACCATGGTGGCGAGGCCATGCCAGTCCTCTTCATCGATATCGCGCTGCAACCGTTGGTAGAACTTCGCTTCCGCCGTCCGGACTAGCTGTCTCCACGCTTCCTTCATGATCCGTGGTTTGACAGGAGTAATGCACGAAGGATCTGGTTCCAGCTGGCCGTTCTTCCAGATGCGGGTGTCCTCGATTGCCCTCCAGACCATCGTCGAACGTGAGAACAACCGTCCGTTCACATCGACCACCTGGTAGAGCAGGTAGGGAATGCAGCGACCAGTCGCTTCGTCGTAGACCTCAACGCGTCGTCCTTTGGAGATCTCGGCGACGCGCACCTGCCAATGCAATACCCGTGCCTTCTTTAGCTCGCTCCTCACCCATTCTTCATCTGCACTGGTGAAGCTCATCACCGTTGGGTCGTTTCCGACAATGTGCGCGCCGACGACGGGGTGGGTGAAGTGCCAATAGAACTTCTGCAGCAGCCTTGGACCGTCCTTCTTGATGTTGAACGGCATGGAGACGAGCGCGCATGTGTGGTCGAAGCGTACGAGGCGGACGGTGTTCCCGTAAATGCCGACGACGAATGCCGCGAGCAGTCCGTGAGTAAGCATGAGATTTCGCGCGTTCTTCGCGAGCTGCTCGATCGTCTCGGTGTGCGACTGCCCGTCCCGGATGAACGGGTCATGGGTGGCCTCGCTCTTGCTCTCGATGACCGTAGAGATGGATCGCCATGACGAGGGTCTGCTCAAAGGCTTTCCTGGGAACGAGACTGAAATGTCGGGCGCCGTAGGGTGATGATGGGTGACGAAATCTCTGTAGGGGAACTTCAGTTGTTGCTTGTATGTGTTGACAAATTCGGGCCTCGTTTCAGCTGGGAAGGGCTTGACGAGCTTTGAGAGTCCCTTTACCTGGGGCGCTCGTCAGAGCGGAAAGCGCAGCGGCGTGTGGCTAGTGCGTACCAGGTTGTTATATTCCAGTCTCTCTCTCCCTGGCCCGGGGGCGTAGGCGTCGAACACATTCTGTATGTTGCCATCTGGCGTGTAGGGCATGGAGCAAGGGAGGAGTGTGTCGATGAACTTGTTGGCGGTGTCGCCGTAGGTGTGGATACGTCCGCTGAGCTCGCTGGACCAGGCGTCCTTGGCAACGGCGCTCGACTGTTTCACGTCTGCATCGCAGCGGACTACGTGTTGGCTCTTGACGAATCGGGTGGTGGACTTAGTAGCCATACCTGAGTAGTATGCAGAAGAGTTGCAATAGGAGCATGTTGAGACGGACATCTTTTATAGTCCTGCACTTGCGCTCGAGTTCTGGCTCTGTTCGGGGAGGTTTCTAAGATGAATAAAAGAGGCAGAGAGAGAGATGCCCAAGCGCCGATCACAGGTCATGCAATGTATAATGATGGAGCGGTCGGAGCTTACCGTCAGCAATAGTCTCTTCTGGACAGATCCAGCGATCCATGAACTCACCGATGGAGGAAGAATGGGTGTGGCCTTTTGACGATCTATGGCTGGTAGATCTTCCTGGACGCACTTTTCGGTGTTCAGATAGCGACGCGGGTTGGGAGTAGTGGCTCGTATAGCTACCTTCGCCGAAATGTAGTGTACAGCAAAGAAAACCCTCTGTCCTAAGGTTCGTGCACGATAAATCTAGGTAGTTCCTGGTCAGCGAGATCGAAAAATGGATTCCGACTGCGAGGCCAAGTTGGCTCACTTTTTCACGGCTGGAGAAAGCGCTGATGTATGGGAAGCACTTACGGCTCCAGTCACTTTTGAAGCAAGATATGAAATGTGAGCGTTCAGCGGTCGCCGTGTGTTTGAGGTTGCTCGTCGCGGTGCACGCCACTGAGCCACGACCTCGGCGCTAACCGGTTCTAGCCATCATTGGCGCCCGGCGCCGAGTTGCCGATCCAGAAACGTTAGGCCCGCCACTGACCACAGCCAACTAGAACTTGCTACTATCCCAGTACGACAACGCCACCGGGCCCATACTTGAGTACAAAAATCTTCAGCAACTACCACGATGAAGAGGATGCAGCGCGCTGAAGGAGGTGGTGTGGCGACTCGTTGAGAGTGTGTAGTGTCCACCGCTGTGCTGTGTATGCCAGCAGGCGTCATACTGATCTGCAGCTACGGGTTATTCACGTACGTACACGTGTATTGATAGCCCCTAACATGGACTGTACGAACACAGTCTGTGGTCGCTTTGAAACGAGCTACGTCCCAAGACGCGAGCGCCCGCGCGATCCACTCCTGGATGTGCACGTTCAATTAACAACACACGACTACGCATGGGCGGGAGTTGTACTCACCTTGGGGACATCAGCATGCTCGGCCGCAGCGCGACACATCATAGTGACGCGCGAAGAAGGAACACACGCACGAGTAAAGGTTATCTCACGGCGGCGTCGACGTAACTTCGTTGACATTCTGCTTTCCTTCTTACCACATATCTTCAAGTCACCAGTGCAGGCATTAATTATCCTTGGATATCTAAAACTCCACGCAACAGAACCTTCCAATCACTGCATCTCCTAGAGGCGCAAAAGTATCACCGGAATGTAATATACACAGGGGGTTGCCTACCATGTAAAACGCCCAACCTACACATAGTCATCACTCAGCGTGCTCGTTCGCGGCCGTGTCGCTCACGCCCTCTGCTTTCTTCAGCACGGAAACCTGGTACAGTCGCTTGAAGCGCTCCAGCAGCTGCGCACTCGCCCACTGGTGCTCGTCCCACACCGGCATCGCCATCGCCCTAGGGCAGCCGTTCACCCACCCGTCGTTCTCAGACCCAAAGCGGAGCGTGAGCACACGCGGGGGCGCCGCGTCCCTCGTGAACTTACCGAAGTACGAGTGCCAGCTTGACCAGGGGATATCCTCGGGCGGGACGTGCACGGTGTCGCGCGGTGTCGGAATCGCGAAGTGCGGGATCAGTGCGAGGTAGACTGCCGCAACGGCTGCGCTGTAGCGACAGGAGGACGTGAGGCGAGCCGATAAAGCGCACTTGTTTAGATGTCAGCGAATATCAATGAGGAGCTAAAGCGTATGCGTACAACGTAGAATGAGGCGAGCATGAGGTAGCGGTAGCCAGGTATGGAAATGTTGGGCAACGTATTCATGTTCATGGCAGTGATGCCTGGGCTGACAATATAATGGTGGAACTCGCCGTTGGGCGCCGCGACGTTTGATGTTGACGCGGGCTCGAGCGATACTGGGGGTGGAGTCAGCATGCGGTGGGGCAGATACATTCAGCAAGCGGCCATGTGAACATCTACGGCTTACCAAAGTCCTGTACGCTCTTGTCGTGTCATACGCTTCTCCGCGACCACGTATCCGTGATCTTCCGTTCCTTGCCTGTACGTTGCGATATGCTTGTCTAGTGGGCGGTAGAGCTTCTCCCTCGCGTCCTGCGCGCGCTTCGTGTCGCGGCACGCCATGACGATCTTCACTCCTGCGTCCGCTCCAGACCCTGCGCCTCCTCCTGCTCGGAGTAGGGATGCACGTTTCAAAAGATGGCAAGAGGAGAGCTAGACGAGGAGGCGGTGACATATCCCGAACCCCACCCCGCTGAGAAGGCTTCGGTTGGGTGCTCTGCTGTCTGGACGCTGAAATGCTTACCCGTGCGCGCCGGTCACTGCAATGACGAGCTAGTTCTACATGTGTGCCGTTTTTGAGCTGAAGTCATGCAACACGAAGAGCGAGGACGTGGGAGGAGAGACAGCGAGGAAGAGCATCTCGATCGATATCGAGGTGAGAGAACAGGTTAGGCGCCCGGTACCAGCTAGCGGGCGCTTGAAATCCGGCATTTGCCGAAGCGTTCAGTATCGCGTGTCTCTGTCGTCCCTCCGCTTGCCCGCATACCACGTCGACGGGACTGTGCTGGCGATGCAGACTACTGGGGCTTCTCAATTCTTGTCTTAGATCAGCTGCTCTTGCTTCTTCCTGGTACTCGCTACTCGAAAATTACGCACTTCACGGACTCCGAGAAACACTCTGGCTGCTGCGTTTCCTCCATCTCTGGTGTGCGAATCCGACACTCGAAGCCTACACCTGACTTACGCTCTATTTGCTACGGGGGACATAACAGATATGCATGCAGACTTTGACACATGCTCGTGCTGCGACATGCCACATCAGTACGCCGGTACGCGCATGCTCTTACCCTTTTCTACTGCGTGGCCCCGGACGACAACCTCTGCGATAGTCCGTTGTCAGCGGATTTCCAATGATATCCCTGTTCACTGACAACTCCCAATGAGTTGGTTATCACACACGTGCTCTAGTCTTCACCTCAAGCTTCAGAGGAGCAATGTATCCGCTCGCGTGGCTACGGCTCGTCCAGGCTATGGTGAGCATTGCTACCACTTCTCCAGTTCAGGCACGTCAAGACAGGGCTCGCACGATGAGTGTGCGTTATATCTTGGTAGATGTTTCAAGCTTGAATGGATTGTACTATCGCATCACGCTAGGAGTTCAATTCGAAGAACAGCAAGCTCGACCTGTGCTCCTCGACATGCTTTTTGTCGGCAATTCCCTGTTCGCCCCTTTTTCTTTCTTCTACAACAGCTCATGTCTGACATACAACGCAGCTGGAGCAAATGGGGGTGTCGCTCATGCACTCGGTATTTTTGTCCGAGACGCTGCACCAAATCCCAGACTGGACTCTCCGCGCTCAAGGCAGAACTCACGTACGTCTTCACCGGCCGCGCTTCAGCCCGTTCCAAAGTAGCATCGGCCCTACCTCCACGCGTTTTCTGGATGTACCCCGGTTTGGGCCGGGTCGTTGCGCGTCGTAGAGCTCGCTGTTGCTATCGCCGCATGATACGGTGAGCCCTGGCAGCGAGCTTTCAGCATGCTGCGGATAGCTGCGATGGTGCGCAGGGCGGGTTGTACGCTTATCTACGATGTTGAATACGAGTGCTCACTCGACGTCCGGCCACGCGCGAGAGTCGTGCGGGGGAGCTGTGAGCTCCACATGGGCGATGCCGTGTGTTTTCTCCTTCGATCCCTTCCTCCGCCTCCTAAACCGCAGCGTTCTACAGCTTTCGGAACTACAAGGCACTGAGGCCTCAAATCCGCATATCGAATAGAGTGTTTGACTGCTAGAGGCTTGCCCTTACCTCAAACGCCTTGCGCCCCGACAAGTTCATGCTTCAGATACCTAGCGCGCTCAAGCGGCGTTCTCGGAAGACCCAAGCGCGCATCCCTCTCCGACGGTGAGTCTTTCTGGACGTCAACATATGTTTACTTGGCTGAGCATACGCGTTCCCCCAGTGGCACGGTGGGATATGTTCTAGCTTCGCAGAGCCACAATCTGTCCACATCTATCCCCGTCGACAAGCTTGGGCCGGTCACGGCTACTTGGACCTCGCGCCTCCGAGCGCGTTTCCTCTCATCGCACGCAGCCTGTACCGCGCTTGCATCTTGCCACAGCCTGGCGGTTACAACGTACGCGTCAGGTTACTGGGAGTTTCGACAGGACCCCGAATCCTGTATCAGCCGCCGGTAGAACACATGATCGTGCAAGACTCCCAAAGGTGCGTCGCAATTGCATACGCGCGGAACTCGTCTGACTCCTCTTGCTAAGTATACCTTTTGAGCGCATGAATATCCCGCTCGTCGGCGCTGTCGACGATTTTTCCACCCCCACTGCGCTAGTCATAGGCGCGCTCGCATGATCCCGGAGTTGTGTTTCGGCTCGCGTCAACGTGTTGCACATTCCTGCTTAGGAAGCTGCGAGTATGACATGGCCACAGTTTCTATCTGGGTTCTGCCCTCGTAACCATTTTCCATATGCTACCTCTTCACGTTCAACCCATCCTTTCTTGCGAACCGGACCAACTCCAGCTTATGCCGCTCGAGGATGACCGCTTGCGGGGCAGGCCAGTCGCCGTTTTCGAGCTGTTCAGTCCTTCCCCGAGATTACGTCGTGCTGCGAAGCGTGGGTCCCCTGCTGCGCATCACAAAAACGATCACAGCATCGGATGCACGACACTGGGCTCTACTCAATCATTCGGTGCCCCCTGCGCGACTGCTCCCCATCTGCTACACACCATCATTAACCATAGCGCTCCGCGCGCACAGGATACACGGGCTGCGGGCGTGCGGGAGCTGTTCTCGGAGGCGGTGTTGGCGCACATGATGGCATTGGTGGGCGTGGCAGAGAAGTGTGCGAAGCAGCATCAGCGCCTGACGTCAAGAAGATGTCTACGGACGCCGAGTGTGGGAGTCGGAAGTAAACGGCATACCTTTCCGGCTTTCCTCCAGACATAACGGCGAGGAGGGGTGTCTGGCATATCGCGCAATGTAGTCGCCAACTTCTTCACCGCAAGGCGCAGCTTGCAAAAGCGACATACGCTGGTTGCGAGGGATGATCGAGGAGGAGTGCGACGCCTTCGAGTATAGAATAATGTTGTAAGTGACTACGCTCTTGATGCAAGCGTCCTTCTGATGCCCTGATACAGTGGTCACTTGACGGTGTTTCATAGCCTGGGGATGCACATTCCGCTCCGTACCCACTGCGTGAACAGGACGCACTGCTCGCAGCGTCGCACGCACGTCACCCTATTGATGAAAACGCCTCGGGATTCACGGCTCGAACACGCAGCGTCGCGATACGACGATTTGCAAGACTTGTGCCGAGATTTACGGGCGTGCCATACAAAACGGGGCGCTGTCACGATTGACGCGGACGCCTTGGGGGAACGACCCCACCCAAGCAGCCTGCGCTCCTTCCTCACACTCACCCTGTCCCTTGCGTGCTACTTGCCCGCCTCACTACTTCTGAGGCCGAGAAATGTCTTCTGCCGCGTCCGCAAGCAGTGTAGAGATCTCTGCTGCATATGAGGGCTTGTAAGTCTCCATGATATTCGATCATACGCGGTATATGACAGCTCGATTTGCGCAGGAGAACCGCCAACACTATCTTCGTGGTAGTTGCGAGTACGTCTGGTCTTTTCCTGTCGGCGATTTCAATTCCATGTGCGGCACTGATATGCGATTTTGATAGCGCTGCTGCTATACGATGTGCTTCTATGCATGGACAAGGAAGTCCAATATGTCTGGCAATCGCCGAACACTTCTCGCAAACTCTCGCGGGTCCTGTATACGTTCAACAGATACATGCCCTTCCTGTATAACATCATGAGTGTCGGGTTTACAGTCACCATGTCCGACACTGTGAGTGCTACTCGCAGACCATATGCGCACAACGCTTCCTGAGCTAACATCATCCCTTTCAGAGGTAGACCCTCGCCTTTGCAGACAGACATGCTGAGCATTCTGACACTGTCTCTCCGAGCAGCTGTACCACGCTCTTTTGGCTCAACAACGTCTTGTATGTCATAAGCTTGCTCGGTCCAGCCTGTAAGTGGATTGACCAAGATCGGGCTCATGTGTCGAAGTCTCTCATGCTAACATTACGCTTACTACGCAAGCCTTCACCACTTTGAGAGTTTATGCGCTCTCGAGGGGAAACAAGATGCTGGCAGGTCTTGTATTGCTTCTAAGCATGGGCCCATTCCTAGTCAATGTGGTATGCACTCTCCTCGCCACGCTATTCGTCGCATTGGCTGATGTGTTGTGCTATCGTAGAGCACGTTATACCAATACGTCCCCATCAATCTGCACCTTCCGGGCGGCTGCTCCACTGGAATCAACACGAGCACAACAACCTATACCGCGTGAGTCGTTTCGCGACGTGAATCTGACTGGCGCTGATCTCGAAATGTGTTAGGCGTAAGTCTTCGTATGCCGAGCAAGCGGGTACCCGTTGACATGTTGACCAGTTGTTCTCACGTCGAGAAGTTGCTTGATCGTCGCGGATACTCTGGCTGTGGTCATTACCTGGTGGCGAATACACCCTGCTCGCCGCACGGCGTCCCAGAATCCCCGCCGATATTCTCTGGAGCAGATTCTGTGGAAGAATGGTGGGCCACCCGATGCTTTCGAGTTTGCATGGAGTGCGCACTGATGAGTTATGACCCACCCAATTCATAGGGAATTTCTACTTCTTGTAGGGCATCCGACATCGTCCCGAAGTCGCACTTGCGCTTACACTCGTTTCGTGCGCAGCATACTGGTCGCCATGAACCTAGCATATATGATCTCAGTCGTGCTCTCGGTACGTTCGTCTCTGTGCATGTCAGTAATGGCGCTAATCACATCATATCTCGAAGATTACGACAGATGTGGATGAATCCCTCGACGTCCTCGGCTTCGTCGACCCGTACGGCCATCTCCAACCTAACGTTGCCCCAAACCATTATTGAGCTGACTTCGTTCTCTGCAGCATCAGCTCCATTATGGTTTCTCGCTTCCTGCTTGCTCTTTACGAGACGAATGCAAACATCGAAAGGGGAGGCGTGACATCCGTCGCCTCGTCTTTCACTACTCTTGACTTCGGCGAGGCCGGTCGGGCGGCGGCATCGACAAACGTGCCGGGATTCTTCAGCTCTCTCGCTGGCTCTATCCGTTCCATCTCCGACAGCGACCAAGAACCATACGACTCGGAGAGTACGTCGCAGTGCCCCAATGAAGAAGAAATTGAGCCAGGGACAGAGTCCTAGGCCTAGGTAGAGTCTGAGTCCCGGTTGAGGGGAGAGGTTAGAGACCCGGAGCAGGTATGTTGTCCCGACCTTTCTTTCCCTTCGTCCTCGTGTCGAATCACTTTCGACGCAGACAATCTTCACTAGTTCTTCGTCAACTGTACTCGATATGTATCCTATACTCGGCCAAAGCAACTCCACTCAGGGTGTTGTTTGTAGTATGGCGCCGACTTGTCTCGAAGTCCGTCGTAAGTGCATCCCCATGAAGGTCCCTCCAGGCGCGTCTCGTTCGCGCTCGTTGTCGCCTCCTTTGAGCTTCATATTTTTCAACGCGACACCTACCTTTACAGTGTTCACAAGCGTCCACGACGTTCAGCGCGTACATGCGACCGACGCTCCTCAAGGCCTCACATACCGCTCTTCAAGCTCGCGAACGTTATTTGTGAAAATGAGGATCTCGCTCACTTACATCTTCACAGATCGCACCCTGGATCTTTGGAATTGTAAGCCGCGTCCGACGCGCTCTCTCCGCAACTATTCTGGATCCACCCTAATACCAGACACTCCGCTTGCTTCGGAGACATCCGTCTCAGAGGACGGGTTCTACCTCGAGCTCGGATGACTTCCGAGAGCTTGAAAGTCCATTTGCGCTGCCCTTGGCACTCACTCCAGGTCCCACGCGGAACACCTACGAGTAGTGAACAAGTCGTGCAAGATCGCTCTGTTAAACGCTCTAAGGTCGTCATCACCATCACCTGCAGGCACGATGAAGTTAGTAGCAGGTTTCCGGTGCTACAAATATCTTTAGCAGAACATAACGCAAAGCCAACATCTATTGACACCGGGGCGCATCCTACCGAGAGATTGCTGAAGATCCTGAGCTCGATGTCCGGTTACGCGCGCGGTCGTTGGCCGCCGGTTGCATGCGGCATGGCTATTTGGGCGGAGCGCGCATCGGGGTGCGGGACCTCCGGGAGCATGTCATGAGTCGATATCGCTGGAGATGGTGGCGATACGGTGCACCATGACGCTGGTGGTGGTTGCGGCGAGAAAGAAGTGCGCGAAGCCGATGCGCGCGCTAGGCCATCCTCCAACCTAGGCCATCTGGAAGACTTAGGGCGGCTCGCCTGGGCTCCTGGACCCAAGGCGTACCGGAGAAGCTGCATAGATATCTGGTAATCTGGGAATCATAGCAACTGCCTACCACGCATCGCGTTGATACTGCAGAACAGGGTTAGAGGTTGACGACCATAAGTCCGAGGTGAGTACCACTCCCCCGGAAATCTGTATTCCATGCGCGGTTTAGGGCATTAGAAACGAAGCTCGCACACGACCCTGCGGCTGAGGATCCGAGCTGTGCTATCAGAAATTAGGGTTCGCAATGTAAACCACAATTGGGGTTTGCAGTGCAAACCTGGAACATGATGCGACCACACGCAAGCCACTGGCGTGTGGGGAGACCGGCATGAGTAACAGATAAAAGCAGCTTTTGTGAGGTATTCAGCCCTCAAGAGTGACACTACCCGGCTCCTGTTCCCCGCACCTGGTACTTCGTCTTTATACTACGACGACTCGTCCTCTGCACGCGGTGCCGAAACATGCCCTCGAATACCTCCGCGAGCGTCTCGGAGATTGTTGATGCAGCCCACGACGTGTATGTTGACGTGCTAGTAGATATCCTTTGTAGTATGACTAATACATTTGCGTAGAAGAACAGGAGACATGATCGATGTGGTAGTCGTGGGTACGCTTAGTATTTTCTCGTAAGAGTTCCAAAGCCTGCATGTGGTACTGATAGTCGACTCACACAGCGCTGCTAGTGTACGACGCACTTCTCTGCTTAGACAAGGAAGTCAGATATGTCTGGCATTCACCAAAGGCTTCGCGCAAGCTCTCGAGGCTTCTGTACATATACAACAGATACATGTCTGTTGTATGGAACATTCTGGCAATCGGCAAAATCGGCACGATCTCAGATACCGTGAGTGATTCTCTCAAACAAAATCTGAATGACGCATCTGAACATGAAATATCGCTTCCAGAGGTGAGCACAGGTCCATGTAGGTACATATTTTGTGCGATCCTGAGGCCATACTGCCGGACAGCTGTACAGCAATCAGTTGGCCGGCTTATATCCTGGAAGTGCTCGCAATGCTAGGTCCCGCTGGTAAGTGGACTCACTTATAACCAGTTTAGAAGGTTACCGTTATGCTCACATCAGATTTGATACGCAAGCGTTCACCACTCTGAGAGTATATGCTCTCTCAGGAAAGAATAAGACGTTGACGAGCGTGGTACTGCTGTTTACCATGGGCCCATTCGTGGTCAACGCGGCATGTTGTTCCAATCCTATACGACGCGAAACACTCGCTGATACGGCGTACTCGCAGAGCACATTGTACCAAATTGTGCCCATCAATCTTACCCTACTGTACGGCTGTTTGGATGAAGTCACCACAAGTACAACAACCTACACTGCGTGAGCTTTCACGGGCACATCATGCGTACATCTGACTGAGGCTAATCTAGTTATATGGCAGGTGTACGTTTTGAGATGTCAGGCAATTATGCAGTACTTGCTGACCAGTTCAAACAGTGATCATTATATCAGGAAGCTGCTTGATCCTTGGGGACAGTGTGGCTGTGGTCGTCACCTGGTGGTACACTGGTACTACACGCAAGGCATCGAGACATATTTTGCGGCGGTCTAAGTCACTGGCACAGGTCCTGTGGTGTAACGGTGAGCCTCTCTATGGGTCCCCCTGACGGGTGTACTGAAAGGTCTAACTCACAGGCAATGTCTATTTCTGGTAAGATGTCTCGTATCTCTGCACCGCAATTGCACTCAGACCAGTAACTACGTGCGGCCTAGCACAATGGTTTCCCTGAACTTAGCGAATGTGATCCTGCAAGTTGTCGTGTCATCGGTTTGTCTTTTCTGAAAAGTCGAACACTAGTCATTGCTGAATTATGTTCTTGTCCAGCAGATCGCAACAGACTTCGGTGACACGACCTATGTGATACAATTCATTGACCCGTACGTACGGTCATACTCCCTACACCGTGTCCGCTATAGAACACCAAGCTCATCTGGCAATGGTCCTCTGTAGCATCAGCTCGATTCTCACTTCTCGCTTCCTTTTGGCACTCTACGAGACGAATGCACATCTTCAAAAGGGAGGCACGTCAGCCTCGTCTTTCTCCACACTCGATTTTGCAGGCGCAGATCAACCGGCGGAGCTCCCAGAATTTCTCATGTCTCTTGGAGGGCCGATTCATTCCATCGACGACGACGATCCAGAGCTATTCAGCTTGGAGCCGACGCCGCAGCGTGAGACCGAGGCAGATTTGGGCGCAGAGACAGAGCTCGGGGCGCGGGTAGACTCCGAGGCAACTGGAGAGTTTGCCTGAGGCTCGGAGCGGGTGCGACTGTGTTGCTCACGCTATCTATTCTACCTAGTTTTTTAGTATTTTGGAACCTATCACCTTCACTATTGTATGTATCCTCGGTTACAGATCCATTCGGACACGCGTCACTCTGAGACCCCACATCCGAAGCGTTCCTAACATATAAAACGGTGAGCCATGATGATTAAGTCGCTCTGGCTCTGCGTAGCTGAGGAACAAGACGCTGCCTTCCCGTGCCCGGATGTGCGTGTCTTCGGGTCGTTGGCGAGCCGTCTGCGCTTCCGTCCTTCATCGTGTGCGGCGTCTTTGAATTGAAGTGCACCTATATGAAGGCCTAACAAGCCTACTCGCTCGGGAGGAAATATTCCAACGCCTAAGGCCGTGGTGGCGAAAGAACGCGAGCTTGGCGGACCTTCACCGTCACTACGGTTCATCTGCGGGCCGCACCAAGGAGGGCGTAAGACTCGTGCATATCACACTCGGCTGTAAATGCATCGGAGAGCGTCGTCGGAGATATCGTACCACATTGATGACCTGCAGATGCATCCCAGAGATTAGAACATACTTTGCGTCCTATGTGCAGCCGTAAAGCCAAAACGGCAGTAGAACGGTACTGTAGGTACGATCGAGTTGACACGGTGGAGCACCTTCAGGCTTGTTCCATGAGATCATACACAAAGATCTGCAGCCGTTATCGAGTTCCTCAAGTAGAAATTGGCATGGTGAAGATGAGTGTAATGAGCTTGAACAATGCAGTTGTTGGCGAATGCATGCTGATCGTGGTGAGAAGGAGCCCCGCGGTCGAGGCGACTTCCATTGGGAGTATGGGCGTCTATTGTCCGGCGTTTGCCGAAATGTCCCGTGTCGCCCGTCAGAGTTTTCGTCTCTCGTCGTCCTGCAGTGACGACGCTTCTATGCTACGGACGCAGACCTCTGGAGACTGCCAGCTCTACTTCTCAGGCAACTGAGAAATCCTGTTTTGTACTCGCTGCTTGATAAGACTTGGCGGATGGCTCTCGTGGACTCCAAGCGACGTTGGACGGCTCCTCCATCTCTTTATTTTTTTTTATTTTTTTTATTTATGGTGCAGCTCAGGGCGGGCAGAAGCACGCTGACTGAGCCTTGTTGCAGAGGTTGGTGGGAATTTCACCCAAATCACCATAGGGGGGAAATGCTAGTTATGCACACAGTTACGAGAACTGTAGTGTGGGACTTCCTTCCCCGGGTACCGATGTCTAGCCATGGTCCCAGAAAGAAGGCGTACCCACTAAAACCCCCGGAGTATATGTCCAGTCTTCGGGAAGAGCGCGTTCGTCGACCAGCAGGCCTTGCCATGTCGCGCAGACAAGCGCCTTCGATAGCGCTTTCCGGCGGAGGGCCGGCGCGGTCAGCGCCTGGTCTATCTTCAGCCTCCGATTAATCGCATGGAGCCAGCGTCGACGAATCTCCGGTTTTGTGTGGTATCGTGCGCGGTCATTTTCCCTGCCAATGACACGCTCGCACCGTAGTTTCCAAATCATATGGCAGGACTCCGTGAGAAGGATCCGTAGAAAGCGTGACTTTGCCTCGGATGGGCGTCCAGTTGGCGACCGGACTTTGAGGGCCGGGGCTGCGAGGAGGACAGCGAAGGATAGGCCCGGTACGGCTATGTTCTTTCTCTGTAGGAGGTCCGCAACGCCTAGCCAGATCTCCGCCGCTCCTGGGGCATCACAGTCCCGCCAGATGTGCTCGAGGGTGTCCGGGACACCGCAGTGTGCGCACACTCCGCGTTGTTCATATCCCGGGATATTATCCCAGTAAGTCCCCACCTTGAGAGCTGCATGCATAGCTCTCCACCAGAAGTCTCGTAGTGTTCGTCTCGTGTCGTTATGGCGAATCGCCTTCCATACAGTACCCGCCCTGAGAGTCATGCCCCAGTCCTCGAGTAGCGCCGCGTTTGTTCGTTCGGTGAGCAGTTCAGTGCGCCGGCGTTGCTTCGGTTCTTTCCAGAGTTTGATGGCCATGTACGCAAGACGTTGCGAGAGCGCAGCGAGTCTGCAGCCGCGCGCCAGGAAAGCAGGGTTGTGTTCAGAGAGAGCGAGCGTCTCATTCCACGCGGTGTTTGCACCGAGTTTTGCAAGAGCATCCGCGCCCTCGTTCCCCTCGATTTCCGAGTGACCCTTGACCCATTGCAGGTATGTCGGTGCTGACCGTGCCCGAAGCCGTGCCACGGCATCTTTTAGTTGTTCCGAGTTTGCGACACCCATCCATCCTCGGTCTTCCCAGTTCGGGAGGTGTATTGTTAGTCCGTCGACAACTAGTCGCGAATCAGATTTAATGGTAAGAGTCGCGAAAGGCGGTACCTTGTCGACAGCGAGAGAGACGGCATGGACTTCCGCGACTTGATTTGAGCCTCCCGCTATCGGCACACGACGTGCCAGGTTCCTCGGATCGTTTCGGCCGAACCAAACCCCCGCGCCGCATATTGGGCCTGTTGCGGGCGTGTCTTTATACGATCCGTCCGTATATACTTCGACTTCTTCTGTTGGTACGTCAAAGGGGCGCGGGGGGCGGCGCGCCACGGTGAGGCATTCCTCGGAGGTTGTGAAGGCTCGAATTGTGTCTGCTAGGGGCAGTGTGGATGAGGCAGAGGGATTGAATAAGATTCTATCCCGGTGTTCTCGTGCGGTCGTGTTTTTTCGCTTCCGTGACTTCGTCAGTGAGAGGCCGTCACTGTGTCTTGCGCCGTCTGGGACCCAGGCTGGCTGCAACTTACGAAGTAAGTCGTGCGCCGCAGCTGCACATCGATGCGGGTTAGTACATCCATTTTCGGAGCGATCAGCCTCACATTCGGTGCATGGGCACCTCGCGGACGGGACGTGTGCGACGTTTTGTGCAGTCCGGCTCGGTAGGGACAAGCGTCGGGCGAGATTGAGACAGGCCCCTACGGTAACAACACCGTGGTTCTCGCGAATGCATCTTGAAGTTCGGGAGTTGGACATCACCCGTCCTTGCATGACGCCGATGTGGGACCAGATTGGGAGCGCCTCCTTCAAAGTTTCGGATGGGTTCTTCACGTCCAGACGTACCCCGTATTTCTTCGCAGCTTTGAGCATCCGTAGTAGGTCACTTGGGAGATTGTGCGGCTGTCTCGTTGAAACCTCCCATTCTTGTAAGAAAGTGTTTATCTTACTCGTGTTGTCCAGATGCTTATGCGACGAGCGCACCGCCCTTGCAAGGAGGACGTCGGCGAGATAGGCCCATCGTGGCCTACTCGGCGAAAGGTCTAGGTAGTTTTGAAGACATATGAGGTCAATAGCTTCGTTCCGAGCTGTTAAGTCCAAAAGGTTCAAGCCACCTTGCGTGATGGGGAGACACAGCGTGTCTTTGTTCACCGGCGGGTGTGCTGCTCCCTTCCAGAGAAAACCTGTCGCAACCCGGTTAAGTTCGCGTTCGATTGTAACTGGCATAGTCTGCGCCTTGGTGAGGAATTGAGTCCTCCCACCAAGCTCGAGGCCGATAATCAACTTACGACCGTACATGGTCGGGTTGCGGCGGTCCCACCGCTCTAGGTTCCGTTTCACCGTGTCAACAATGGGTTTCCACGGAGCTGTCGGGTCTGCTCCATTTCCTATCCACGCTCCGAGGACACGCATTGCTTGGCCGTCCGCTTTTATGCGTACGTCGTCCGGGAGAGGGTTGCCATGTTGCTGCAAGGTTCGTGTACGTACAACTTGGTCTCTGAATTCTCGTGAGCCTACGGGCAACGCTTCGGTCTTGTCTTTATTGAATTTGGCACGTGAAGCTTTACACCAGACATCGAGGATCCGGAGGAGTTCGTCAAAGCTGTCCGTGTGGCTCAGGAAGGTTGTGGTGTCGTCTGTGAAGAGTGCGGCGATTAAGCGCTCGGTTATACCCGGTATTTTGAAACCTTCGAGGGTTGAGTTCCGAAGGGCGGTTGCTAATGGCTCGATGGCTAGGTTGAAGAGCAGACATGATAGCGGGTCGCCTTGGCGTACTCCACGGGAGACACTGAAAGTTCGGCCTAGTTTCCCGTTTATCATCACCGTACTGCATGCTCTCTCATATAGCGCTTTGACAGTCTGGATGAAGTTTTGCGGGAAGTTCATATGTTTTAGTACCTCCCATAAATACATATGGTTGATTCGGTCGTATGCTTTCTCTTGATCCAAGGAAATGATAATCCCATTTTGTTCCTCCGCTTCAGCATAGTCTACCATGAGCTTGGTAAGTTTTATGTGATCAATAATCTGACGACCCGGAATAAAGCCGGCCTGGTCTGGGTGAATGAGAGACGGTGCACACTCGCATAGTTTGGTTGTAAGCGCTTTTGTCATGATTTTATAATCCGCATTTAGGAGCGTAATAGGACGGTAGTTGGTGATTTTTCGCGGGTCATTCTTCTTGTACAGAGGGCAGATCCAGCCATCAGCAAAATGTGTATGCTGAGAGACACCATATGTTTCAATATCATTATATACTTGCTTGAGAGCACTTGCAATGTCAAGAGCAGGTAGGTTTCTTTTCGATGCATGGTCAAATTTTGCGAGATATGATTTCCATACATCTGTAGGGAGCCCGTCAAGACCTGCTGCCTTTCCCGGTGCTGCATCCAGTATCGCTGTGCGAACATTTTCACTAGAAAGCTTCTTTGCGAGAGCACCTTTTTGGCGATTTGACAGGCGTGCCTCCATGCCCTCCAGCGCCACTGCAATATATTGCTGGTGAGCGTCTTCAGATTCGGGAGGATCCACAGATTGCAGATCATCAAAGAAGGATGTTGCAACCTCGCACATTTCTTTCGTGCTGTTGGCATAGCCACTGACCTCGTCTAGACGTTGCAGTTCATAGACTGTACTGTCGGGCTTACTGGGCGCATTTTGACGCATCCAGTATTTTCCGATTTTCTCTCCAGAGATCCAGTCCCGTGCCGCCGTCCGAGTTCGTCGAAGCCCGAAGCGTTTTGCTTGTAGCGATTGGAGTGTCTCGCTTATTATAGCGGCGGTCTCCGCAACGTCTGGCGTTAGTGCCTCACCATGATCTGGTGGGTTTTGCATAGCTCTCTGTTGCTCTTTCAAGATCAAGATCTTCCGGTCGAGTTTTGGCATCCATGTTTTTGCTCGTGTGCGAGCGGCATCTGCGAGTTTAATTTTGAAGCTATGAAAAATTGTCTGGGCATTCACGGTGTCTGTACGGGTATGTATATTTGTTAGATTCTCTCGGAGCTCCAAGCCCATCCGGTGCATAGTACCCATGAACTCTGGTTCGTCGAGAAGCGACAGCGGGAGAGTCCATCTGCCGGGGCCAACATGTGGTGCATGATAGTTGGCGATAGACAGACTTACTAGGTAGTGGTCTGATAGTGGACCTGGGCTGTCTATGTCCCAGTCGGCCGCTGCGTGACGCAGGGAGAGATCAACGTAGATGCGGTCTAGTCTAGATTGACTATCCGAGTTTGTTTGCCGGAACGTAAAAGCGCGCTCTGTGGGGTGTGCTTCGCGCCAGGAATCGTGCATTCTGAGGCTAGTGAGAAGGGACGTTATAGCGTTTGTTGCGGCAGATGCATCCGCACGTTCAGGTATCCGATCTATTGCATTTTCCACCATGTTGAAGTCACCGAGGATGACATTTGGTTTCGTTCTTCCCGGATCAGACCAGACCATGTTGAGTTGATCCCAGAAGGCAGCGTTTTCTGTCGCCGCATTTGGTGCGTATACATTTGCAATTGAGATCGTCTTCTCGCGGCCCCAGGGGAGGCGGAGGACGGCGGCTCTGCCAGGAATAACCACATCAACCGAGCACTCACGGCCTGCAAGGTGTCGTTTGCTAATTACGAAGGCAATTCCTCTCGCACCTGAGCCATTATCTGGGTCTGGGCAGCCGAGAATTAGCAGGGATGCAGCAAATAGGTTGTTGAGATTTAATACTCTCTCGGGCGTCAAATGCGCTTCTTGGACGGCCAGTACGGCGAGTCGTTTCTCCCGTATAACTTGGTTAATGTACAACCATTTATCGGGCGCGCCATTAATTGGCGAAGGTCCGAAACCTTTGATGTTTAATGTTCCCATTCTGAGGCGGCAGCGCGTCGTCGGGGGTCTGCGCGCTGTAGCCGCCTGTGGGACTAAGTGGTTCGGTGGTGGGGGAGGGGAGGAGGGACAACGCAGAATCTCATCGTGACTCTGCGTGCTACCGCCAATCCCGCTCGGCCCGTCCTCCAGGACCGTCCGGGCAGCTACAGAGCGGTCCTGTCTGAGCTGAGCAGGGCGCGTGTTTCCTAAAGCCGTATTATGTGTTCCGTTGGTTGTATTTGGTGTGTTTAGGTTGTTCGCAGTCGGTTTAGTGCCCCGGATTTCGACCAGAATGCCGGGGACGATGAGATGACCCGCTCATCCGGGGGACGGAACCTGCCGTGTGCGGGCACGGAGGTCTTCAATTGCGTAGCCGTCGTGCCTAAATAAGCTTCTACGCCTGAGCTAGACTATGCGACAGCCGACTCCCGCGGAGAAGTAAATCACGTCGCACAGTTCGGAGGGATGAGAGGATACATTAGTTTGCGCCCTTTGAGTGCATTACATTTTCACGAAGCTCGTGTGTGCTACAGGTGTTCGGTGCTAGTCACGATCAAACCCGTCCTTCTCGCGATAACGGTCCTGCTCATCTCGCGGTCCACGCCTATCACCAAACCGGCGGCGCGGGGCTCCACGGCTGTTGGCACCACCGCCACGACCGCGCGCCCCTCGGCCGAACAGAGAGGGCGCTGCAGGATCTCCTTGGGGAAATCCTCGGTCCGAGGTGGGTCTCGGGTTCGGTTGCTCGTGCACGACTGCGGGCGGTGCGTTCCAGCCAGGCACGGAGGGGAAAGGGCAGAGATGGGTGAGATGCGAGGCGCTGTGGCAGCCCACGCACCGGGTCAGGCGTCGCGGAGTGGCCGTTGAGTTGAAGAGGCTCTGGAAACGTATACTGAGCATCTCGTCGCGCCATTGACGCCAGAGGGACATGGACGCGGTGGGTGAGTCGCAGAAGACAGCCGCCACAAGGTTTCCATTGTCGAGTGTCGACACCTGCACCTCGAGTGAAGAGAGAATGATCCCCGCTGCTTCTTCCGGCGACAGATTGGCGAATGCTGGATTGCCTCGGACGAGACGGATGATTGCCGGCAGGATCTGGGGGCCATTGAAGGTCTCCCAAACCGTGTGGATGATATCTCCATCCTCGTCGTGTGCGAACCCTCCAAGGGTGAAGAGGTACGACGGAATCTGCGGAGCACGCGCGTTCGTGAAGACAGTTCCTATCGGTGTTGAGAGGACACGTCGCTCGATAAGCTGTTGTGCGCCACTCTCTGTCAGGCGGACCACTGCCCAGGCGGAGGGCTCGCCACGTCGAGAGCCGTCGGCATTCCAGGCAGGCTCCGGAGGTATGATCTTGAAGGCCGTCTCGTGGGTGGCCTCGCGGATGATGGTCGTGAGGGTCTCCGTCATCTTCCGGACTTGATGCGGGGCGGGGTAGCGAATGTTGAAGAACTCAACTAGCACAGTACGCGCCGCTTCTTCTTCCCAGAGCTTTCGGAGGCGCTCCGGACACATGCCTGCGATGAGCTCTTCAGGGTCGTTGCGATGGATTGTCTCCCACCCTTCCTCTGGCCTCGGTGTGAAGCTGAGGGGCTGCGGGGCGTAGGGCTCCGTCGTCGCGAGGCGAGCGATGTAGGTCCGGCCATGGTTCGGAGGGACGTTGCCAGCCGGTTCCGCGTAGTCTAGTGACGATGGGACGATCTCCGCGGCGCCGGGTTGGCCGCTCTGCCGAGTTGGGCTGCGTAGCCATGGCGGCTCGTCGTACTCGGCGGTGTGCCGGCTACTTCCAGGGACGGCGGGGTAGGGAGTTGGTGGACGGTGGGCATAGGATCGTTGTCTCCCGTTCGACTCAGCTGCGTGAGGCATGCCCCACGAGAGTGGTACGTTGCTGGAAGGCGCGGGGGGTGGATGGCTGCTCCGTGATTCCCAGGCCGTGTTAGGAGGTTTGCGGGCTAACAGATCGCCCGGACGCGCCGAGTAGTAGGCCCGTACGGGGGGCGCGGCGTGGGTGTGGTTGGATGAGCTCGTCGCGGACTGCTGTGTGTTTGTCACGTCACGGAGCACAGTCGGGTAGAGCTCGGGCATTTGGCGTGGCCTTCGCTCTCCTCGAGTCTCGGGGAGTGCAGCGTTCGTCGGACCACTCGTTGGCGTCCAGTGTGGCAACCGAGAACTCGGTTGCTGAGCTGTAGCGGCCTCCGGTCGGCCGGTCGGCTGGGCAGAGGGAAAGTTGTCGTTGTTGTCCTCGTCGTCAGAGATAGGGACAAGGTCAGGCAGCTCTGAGTCACCAAAGCTCGTGTTCTGCTGGCGCCCGGCGAGCAGGCCTTCCGCATATGCACGTTGCACGGAGTCATCGCCTGGGTGCGGCGGACTCGTGTTATTCTGGTTTCGTATGCGTCAGTATTACTCGTTACGAGTTGAAGTGGTAATCCATACATTGGCAGGGGTGGTCATCCACGGCAAGAAGGCGGGCTCCTCAAAAATGGGGCGCGTCCGCTCGAGATCCTTCGAGACAGGAGTGAAGTCGTCTTGCGCATAGAAGGGAGGTGGGAAACGGCGGACTCGCTTCGGCTCTCGGGTGGGGAGCTCGTCGTTTCCCCTTTGAGCGGTGGAGGTGTGCGGTGGTTGGGCAGGAGTCCACGCCGTTTGCGGCCATCCTCCAAAAGTCTGTTCGACATGTCGTGTGACATTGAAGGGCGATGCTCCATCGTGCTGCGCCAAACCGCGGTCCGCTGGGATTGGGGACGGAGGTGCTCGTTTGGCAGGGGTGGTCGTGGGGCTAGGCGGACCCGCAGGCCCTCTTGCTTTACCCTTGTCTCGACGAGGTCCTGGCGCGGGAGGCGCTGTTCTCGTGGAGGGTGGTTTTGTGGTCGGGATAGAGCTCGGCAGCAGAGGCAGGGGGGGAAAGTCGTCGAGCAACTTGGCGCCGACATCTCCAGTGGTTACGAGTGTGGGCGTTGCGGCTTCGGCGACTATGGCCGAAAGCTCAACAGCGGACGCTTGGTGCGTGCGTGCCGTTGTCTTTGCCTTGGCCCCGAGGGCGTGAGCAAAGATTTGAGGTCGGGTGTCCTACAAGACATTAGTCGCTGTGTTCATAGTCCGGAGGCGCGACGACGTACAGTGGACATTGCCTCTACACAGCCCTGAGACCGCCCGGGCTTTGTGAGCTCATGGCTGTCGACCGACACGGCGGCGAGGCTCCCAGCGGCAGGAACGGCCAGCGAGGTGCTTCTCGGTGTCGGGGGAATTTCTCCCCCGCCCTGGCGTTGGCTGAGGTGGGACACATCGGCGAGGGACGGGCTGAGCGGGGACTCCGCGACAGCGACGGGTGGGCTGGGAGGCGACGCGCTTGCGAGGCATGGGCTGGGCGGGGACGCGACAGCTTGCGCATAGGTTCGGGTGAGGGAGATTGGCGTCGATGGGCGGGTCTCTAGACTTTCGAGCTCAGGCGATGTAGCCTGGGCGGCGGCTGTAGCAGGCGGTAGGGGTGATCCTTCCAGGCCTTCATTGGCTACATTGCGTGCCTTTGATTGGCGTGTCGACTTGTTGCGTGGGGGCATGGTTTTGCGAGGAAGGTGTATGCAGCGAGGTGGTGGGTGTCGTCAGGTAGGGGAGGGGGAGCGAAGGGGTGCGCTGTCTCTCTTCCCTCTCTTTTTCACGGCGGTGACTCTGTACCGGCGCCGGTAACTCCGTGGGTCCCACAGATTATCCTTTGCGCTGGGGCAGGGCGTCCATCCGTAGGCAGGACGTGTCTGGACATCTGAAATGTCAATTCGCAGCTCGCGATTGGTCCGAGTACTCACTTGGTACTGGTGTGAGCCCGGTGTGTCCCGCGTCTGGCGTCTCGCTCCAATCTCGTGCGGACTTCTGCCCGCTCGACCAAGCCGCGGAATTGCGCTTCAGTCGTCTGCATCCACAAGGAGTGCGCTGTATGCGTAGCGAGGGTGACTGCGTATCGTGGTTGTGGTCGTTCATTCGTGTCTTCGTGTCTTGACGTCTGCCGTGTTCCACTCCTAGAGGGCCAGGCGGTGACGTTTGCAGCCACTACGAAAACGGACACCTTTGGCGAATCCTGAGATTTCAGCGGCAATGCCAGGCATATAATTGGTACGGAGCGTACCTTGGTACCTGCGCTGCGTCCCGGAGTGGTCCGGCACTCATTGGCTGAGCTCAATCGGCGGGCAAGAGCCTTTACGCGGGGGTTGGGGAGAGTGCGAGGGGACGGCCTTTCAGGCTCAGGTGTGCTTACCCGGGCTCCCCTCCTCGCGGGAGACGAGTATGTACTACTCCATCCTGCTTCGTGGTTGTCCCGTATTTGAGCGGCATTACTTGCATGTGTTGTACACTTGGTTCCGAGTTCTTTACGCTACTGCGTTTCCTTCGGCGGAGCAAGCGTTGTGATTTGTTTGCAGCTGTTGGAGAGCCATGTGCGTTAGGCACGGCGGGGACTGGTGGGGGGGGGAGAGTTCATCCGCAAGTGTGTCCGCTGTGCTGGCTCATATGGGCGTCTGTTTCGCGGTGCGCGGGGCCGATACGCCGAGTAGTCTCTTTGCCGGCCCACCCGGGGCACTAGCGGGCTGCTACGGATGTCACCTCTTTTCTTATGAAAAGGTCCTACGGAAGGCTATGATATACGAGTCCATAGCGCCCCTTTAAAGGTGTTCTGCGCGATGAAGCACGGTTGAGACCGCTGAGTCGGCGAACTTAAGTCTACTTCTGAGCACTGGCAGGTACGGGCTTCGGGCTCGGTAGCGTCGGCTCTGGATCAGTCTGCAGCCTCGGCGAGTCTTTGTGTGTATGTATTTGTTCCGGGCGTCAGAAGGGCGCCCGAGAAAACTTCGTGCTGGGCACGGCTCCCTCGAGGGGATAGGGCACAAGGCCGACGTCTGAGACGTTCAAGGAAGTGCATGTAGCATCGTTCGTTTGGTGTATCGCGCGGCGCTGGACGGCTGCGCTGTATCGTGTGCTCGTCGGATAGAGAGTCCGGTCAGGAGTAGTCTTAGCGCTTTGGCGTTGTCGGGGACACAGATTTTGTCGGATATCATACTTCAGACGCAGGACGCGTGTCGGCCGTCATATAATAGCCTCGTGATGTCCTGCCGACACTTCTACGGATCGTAGGGCTTTTGTCGTCGTAGATTATGTGCCCCACGGTCAGGTTGCTCCAGAACTTGACCGTGGGAAAACCCGACCGAGATGGTGGTTAGAGTGAAAGGAGCTCCCGCTCCTCCATCTCTTTAGTGTCCGCTGTGCGACTACTTCAATGCTTGATCTTCGGGAGATACACGCCAGGGACATAAACAATGCATGTCCAGATATTTGAGTATGTGTCACTCTATTTTGCATCGGTATGCCCACAATTTCACCTTTGTCTCTTATCATATTGACTTCGGGAGGACGAAAGCCCTCCCTCCTACGATCGCTGCCCATCAGCAGAGTCTCAGCACTCTCTTGGAAACATAGCGAGTATTTGACAGCTCTAACGCTGGATATTTGGCGCGTATTGTAGAGGATATGTCATATGTCGAAAACGTACGTGCATTCGTTACACTGCTTTCTCCGGAGGTGCGTACGCCGACGAGGTTGGAGGCCATCATTTGGTCTTCTGTGGGCCATGCGTACTCAATATGTTACCCGTGCTCCATGGTCTCGATTATATCCATATGTCGTGCCTGTGGAGCCCAATGCGCGAGGAGGTGACTATTCATTTACTACGCACGAAACAACCCCGTGGCGAGTTTTGCTCTTATCCGCGGCTGACTTCAATTGGTCACAGATATCCAAATCTACTTTGGACGCCTTCAGTCTCAGTCGCGCGTAATTTTCGGCGAGTACGAGTACGTATACGCTCTTCGTCTCAAGGTCCAAAGCGCTGACGGAAAATCAAACCGCTAGTGGTCCCAAACCTCCACATCGTAGGCCAACGGAGCTCTCTGTTACTCCTTGCGGTGGTGTTTGTCTCGTGCGGAGGATTCCCAGACCGGACGCCGCTGGTATCGCACTCCCCTTTTGCGGCTCTATGGCGGCCCCGTGTCGACGTCAACTTGGCTTTCAACATATGGAGCTAGGGACGGACGTCTCTCGTACGTGCGGTTGGTCGTGTATGTTCGGCGGCCTACGCGGCAGCTTTCTCCATCTCCATCGCTTGATATCTCATGGCGCTGTGCGGTGGATCGTTGAACCCGGCGTTGACCTTCTCGTCTCTTCTCGACATGGCGTGCACCTATCCCTAGCTCCTCGCTTTGTTGATAATTCGATGCCCAAGCCGCACGTGTAATACAGGTCCGCGTATACGTCCCCCCGTCTATCATCTCTGCGACGACCGTTACAACCCGCGCGTTCAGGCGCTCGTCAAGTTTGGTCTTTGGCGCGATCTGCAGGTCCGCATTGCCGGCGTCCATCACGACCACACTGGAATACCTCTCCACCTCGATCATGCATCGCCTTTACGTAGTCATCGCGAACCTCCTGGCCATCTCGTTCGGACTCGTCGAAGCAGCGATTACCGCCCCTACCAGAGATGCCGCGTCTCTGCCTCCATCCATACCGCGTCTATCCAGGGTCCTCTGCGACTCGGCCGTAGACGAGGGCTTCCTTGTCAGAGTCTGTCAGCACGAACACGCACCCGGCGGTCGAGCCCATCTGTCAACTGCGGTACTCATCTCCATCTTCGCCGAAATCTGCTTCTTGTCCGCATTGCCGCCGTGCACCCCGCTTGTCATTTTCGAGGTCGAGCCGGCGTTCCGTGAGCGCTCGCTGTAACCAAGAACACTACGGCGCCGTCGTTGCCCAGTGCTCCCAACATACCACGATGATGCACGAACGATGACCCAGACGCTGGCGTGCCCAGAAGGAGCGCTCACGACGCCCGTGGTGGCCCAATGGCAATGATACACGCCCCTCGTAGCGTGCGCCCGACGCGTGCGGCCAGACGACAAGCTATGGTGATTCAGAGCTCGAACGCGCCTCGCTCTGCATCCTGTCGAAGAGATTGGCAGCACGGTGAACCGACTGCGGGTGCTGGATGCGCTCGACTGCGATGGCGGCAACGACCTCCAGGGATTCATCAGGATCATCCGGCACGTCTGCATCTCCTACATGTAGATCCGTTGAGCAGAATTAAAGATTCTACACCTCGGTGTTCTGGGTGGTAAATATCCAGTGGGTGAGCATTATTTAATACACAATTTGTAGCGACGAGGTACAATTCGATGAAGACAACTCAGGGCTCTGTAGCGTGAATCCTCCTGTCCTTCGGAACTTTGCACGCACATCCTGTGCGGGATAACCCTGGCATAGCAGAAACGGACTCGCGACGAGAATCTTGCATGAGATGAACCACTCGTCAGTTATGCGTCGAGATTGGTATTTTTATCATACACAATGAGGTCTGGAGCAGCGAGATCACCCCGCCGCCGCTGATTGCTTGTACAATCCAGCCCACCCCTCGATCGCCACTGTCAGCCTCCGACGTATATGCCTTGCCGCATACTCTGGCGAAGAAAATTGGGTAAATGTACACCTGAGGTTCACCTTGTCAGCGTGATGCGGTCATTATATACGAGTAAACATACCAATCAGATGCGGAAGAACCGTCAGACAATGCTACTTTTACCCCTCAAGCGACCCTTGTACTCCAACCGTCCACATGCACTTCCATAATTCGAGGCAGTCTCATCCACAGCTTCAGCCGCTCCTCCATATCACGCCTCTCCAGCAGCTCGCGGCAGCTCGCGCAGCACCGCGCCCGAGTCGGGCCCGCACCATCCTCATACCTCTCCGGCCACGGCGTGAACACATCCAAGCGCGAGAAGTACTCCATGTTGGCCGCCACATCGAGCAGCATCTCCTGCAGCGCCTGCTCGCACTCCAAGGGAGTGGCACACGCGTCCGCGCCGCGCACGACGGGCCTGAATATCTGCGCGGCGAACGCGACCGTGCCCCGCGCGCGCGGCGAAGCAGCGCCCGATGTCCGCGAGCGTGAGTGTCTCTTGCGTGCCGTCCTCGCGCGTGTACCCGCACACGATGTCGCTGTCGAGCGCGCAGCAGATGAGGAGCGCGGTGGGGAGCAGCGAGGGCTCGTTGATGAGGCGGGCGAGGTTGACGATGCCGATTGCGTGCCGTTTCTGGATTGGGCAATTAGAGTCGTAGAACTTGCCTGCGGACCAGGTGCGGAGGTCGTCGGTGAAGCAGCGTTTTAGGTATTGCACGCCTTGCGCGACGAGCGCCTGCATTTGGTACTTGTGGCCGAGGCGGATGAGGGCAGAGACCGCGTCGAAGGAGGGGTTCTGTTGACTCTCGGTCAATGGCATGAACCTGCATGGTGTACTGTCTGGATTAGTGTTACGCTTAGCAATGAGAAGGGTGAATGAAGTCACTTCGGATTGATTCCAGGTAGGTACGTTCGTAGAATGTGCCTGAGGTCCTCCGGCGAGTCGCTCAAGTGGACGACCAGACACGCATCGACGACGGCCGAGCTTTCCACGGGAGCGGCAGAGATAGGTCGAGAGAGCGAGAACATGTCGCGAAAAACGGATGAGTGGTGGGCTAGAACCCCTTTGAATACGCGGAACTCGTAGTCTTGTGCCACAAGGATGACGTTTCCGTCCTCGAACCAAAACTCTAGGTCTTTGGTTCTCGCAGCGCTAGCAGCGGACGCTACGCTGTCGTTTTGAGCATCGGATTCTGTCCTTCTAGGACTCTGGGTAGCCGTAGAGCTACGCGACATGGAAATACAGCGCGTCACTACGCAGCTCAGAGGTGTATCAAGGAGAGTGGATGTTGTCAGCTGGCAGAACCGACTGATTCAGCTGTGTTGTTAGTTGTAGTGTATATATTGGCGCAGATTCTTGTTTTGAAACTTACTATTCTGCGCTATTCCGAGCTTATATTGGCTGCCTTTCTTCCTTGGAGAGATATTGCAGGATACGGCGGCTCAGGCTCAGGCAGCTCTGCTGCGAGCTTACGCCAGCGCTGCAAATGTCATCGCGTGCAGTCACGAGCACGTGATACCCTGTCACAGTCCGTGCGCGGTGCTGGCCTGCCGCGGAGGTCCTTGAATCAGGCTGCGTCTAGGACCGATACCCTAGCTTTAAGCCTTGGTACACTTGTTTCCTGCATCCGCATGTTTATTGTAACAATATGGAACCGGTAAGGCTAGCGGTATCATTCACCATATACATCGTAGTTGCACTCGAACTAATTACGATCATCTGACAGACACGATGTCTAGTACGCGCGTTACACGAACGCGGGCATAAACGTCTTCGGTTCCTGACGTTCTCAAAAAGCAAGCCTGGGATCGTCGATATATTACATTGCAAAGACGCGCGACGAAGAACCATGGCACAGTGACGGCAACCTTACCCTCATCGCATGCGACGAGATGCACAAGGGCACTTGGATAAAAATATATTCGACACTAGCTATTTTACCGTTCGTACAGGACCCATCCCAGAATTGAATCAGTACAGATTGGTCGCGTGTTGTCGGGATACACTCTTCGAGTTCAACTTGGCGTACGCTCCTCGGCCGCTCCAGGAAGAGACATAGTAGCTGGATACCTTCATTCATCGCCCAGCTGTACATAACCGCGGCAGTGAAGCTTGAAGTGTGGTCGCAGAGTGGTTCCGCACGAGCCCCGTATGGCCGAAAGACCCATATCTATCAGCCAAAGCGCCGGATGTAACGAATGTCAGGGCACAACGATACAACATGCATCACGGATGCCACAATCGACGCTCACACAGGGAAAAATTACACACACACATTCACGCACAAATGCGTGCAGCATCGCCTACTTCTCGAGCTCGTTTGCACAGTACGGCATCAGTGCCACTGGGCGACAACTTCTTGTATGGCACCTTCAAGATCGCCTCCCTCATGCAACTCTATCACTCGAAAGCGCGATGCCACCTTAGATATGTGCACCATGACCAATCGAGGACATAAGCACGTGTCCTTCGACCTCATCCTCCGCCCCGCTGCATCGCCTGTTCCCGTGAGCTCCCGGAGGCCTAGGACGACACCTCATCCACGATGAATGGGTAACCGCATACCGGTAGGCCTCACCATATCTACCCGGTAAGTGTATCACTCTGTGGTTATCTTTTACGAAGACAACATACACACACTGACCACAGGATGTGCTTCGCATGATTGTGTGCGGTATTTCCCTAACTATCCATGCCACGTCTCCCTGCGTTGCCGCAGGGGCAGATCTACGTTGCAGCCTTCGACTCGTTACGGAACCCAATCACGACATCGCCCGCAGGCTATCCCTGGACATACCATGGTTGCACTGCACTTCGCCGCTTCGCCACCTCGCCCCCGCGTCGCGCACTCAGCTTGGTCATGAACGTTCTCGCTTTCTCGTTTTGCGCTCATCGGACGGGCGATCGACACTCCCCATCAGGTACGTCGCATATCGATACTCATCACGTTCGTCCTGTATGCTAATGCAGCCCGATTGTAGATCAGGACAATCCTTTTTAAACCGGACATCCCGCACATACGCGCGTTTTGGTCTCTATGAGCGCCCATGCGCCCGTTTTCGCCGAGCTAGGAGCAGCGTAGACTCCTTGTGCCAAGGCATCCCGCTCTACTCCCCGCGGTCGCACTCCATGCCGCGCACGTCGCAAGCGAGCGGCATACCACACGCTCAGTACGGCTGAGGAAGGTTAGAGCGAGCATACTGCCTGGCGCTGCTATCGTTCCCGATGCTGCTCTCCGCACCAGCTCGACTGCGACATCTTCTCCACGCTCTACGTTCAAGGCTGCGCTCACGTAGGTCCCCACCAGGCGCCACGCCTACTACAACCCATCTCCAAGTGTTGTAGGCCCGATTCCGACGCGTCTGCGTCAACCATATGCATCACTCCAGCCGCGTCATTTCGGTCGACCCCGACGCGTCCGACGCTTCCACCTCCGGTGAATTCACACCCTTCCTAGCGCCGGATCTGCCTAAGCTGAACAGTGGCATACGGCTCGCAACGAACCTCTGCGCGCGCACTCAGCGCGAATATTTCGCCTCTCCGTCGGACGAGGCCTGCGATGTCCAAACCGTTCCGAGTATCACAAGCTTCCTCTTGCATGCCCACCTCGAACGCGCCTGATCGACGCACCTCGCGCTTTGGCCGCAGCCGCCGTCTCGTCGCATACGGGCCCCCTGTTCTCGCGAACTGATCCGACCTTGAGCGTCTCGAGCAGACGACCTCACGGATATGATAATCTCAGAAAAGGCGACCTCGCGGTCTTCCCAATGCTCCTGGTGTTCTGCTCTCAGGACTGCTCGCAGTGCAAATCTCTCGCGCACGAGGTCCAAACGTCGAGATCAGTTTGTTCAATGATCACGCAGTCTACCATCTGTTGCAGAAGGGTGTGCGTCTCACAGCGCTGCGCGTCAGCAATGAACGCTGAACCGCAGGGCACTCGCTTCGGAGGTTCATCGTGCCCGGCGCCGACGTCGGCCGTATCAACATCGACGTGCTCGTTCAGCGAGATCTTGGAGGCCGTTACCACCCTACGCCGATGTGCGGGATGAGGTCAAGGTGCAGTGTTGCGGGTGTGCGACACGTCGGTGGTTCCGGAGACTGAGACGACGAACATGATGGTACCGGCGGTGGTCGTTGCGGAGAAGCGCGCGGAGCCGACATGGACGATGGCGAGACTGTGCGAGGGACGCGGTGCGAGTGCTTAGGGGAACATTGATTTTATGCTCTATCGCGCCATCTCCCAATGTACCGTATGGCTCATTGTCGGCAATGCGAGTCAGTGTGGAACTTCCGGGCACGGTAGTAGACGTATTTCGGTGTTGTACACAGTTAAAGTACCCAGACGGCTGATAGCAAGTGAGACCCGAGCTCTACGGAGAAACCACAGGTTCTCCTCATGCACCGTGTCGAAGCTCTGACTTCTGAGCTCGCCGTCGTCAATGCACGACACACGCTACGCCTGAGAAGCGTAGAAACAATAAAATTTGGCCATCGAGCTCAGTACGGTGGTATTCTTTCTCTACAACATTCATATCTGCTTCCATCATATCTTCTCGGATTGGGTGGCGTGACAATGGGATGATCTCGCGACCGCCACATAACGCAGACATGCTGCAGTCAAACACCGACTTATGGGCAGTCGGCATGATACGGCGGGCGTCATCTCACTCAAACGTCCCTTGGCTGCGCCGCCGGTGGATATGCGTACATATGGGTGTAGCCATGAGTCTGGCGCATCTGAGAGCTGAAGGAATTTTTTAACGAAACATCTGTCCCACAAGGTTACTCGCATCTCGTCGAGGTCATATCGGCACTGCGGATGGCGACCATACAACAATCTCGTCGGTGGGCGTGCTCCTAACACGATTTTGGTCGCTGTGAGGTGGTTATCAATGATGATATCTCGGGGTCTTCAAGTTGCGGATACGAACCCTCCTGTTAGTATCCTCATGCACCAGTCCGGAATTTTGCACGTACCTCACCCGCCTGATGAATCCGACTTCTAGCAACGATCCCGGGGCGCGAACACGCAACATGATGAAAGATACTCAGGGACTGATGTGCGTACCAGATATAAAGAGTTTCCCTGAGCTATAAAAACTGAGGCAGCCACACGATTCGTCTTTCGTTCCTTGCACTCACTCCGTCCGACTTGTCCTGCACACGCGCCGCCGCCGTGGAGACATGTCTTCGTCCGACTCTTCCAGCATTGCAGAGGTTGTTTTTATATCTCAGAGCGTGTAAGTCTACATGATTCAGATTCTTCGGGTTATGTGACAGATTATTTGTGCAGGAGAACGAACTACACCATCGACATGTTGATTGCGAGTACGCTCGGTTTCTTAGCCTCTCACCACATCTGTGTGATACTTATTTATCATTCATATAGCGCTGCTTGTGTATGACGCGCTTCTCTGCGTAGACATGGAAGTCCGATACGTCTGGCGGGCACCCAAGGCTTCGCGCAAGCTCTCGCGGTTACTGTACATATACAACAGGTACATGTCCATACTATGGAACCTTCTCTCACTTGGGACTATTGGCGCAATTTCGGACACCGTGAGTACTACTTCGCGAGAGATACCTAAATGACACACTTTGAACTGGACATACACCCTCCAGAGGTGAGCACTTGTCTGTGCAGGTACACATCCTGGGCACTCCTGAAACCGTTCCGCCGAGCAGATGTACTGCACTCAATTGGCTCGACATCATCTTAAACAATCTGACCATGCTCGGGCCTGCAGGTAAATGTAATCACTGAACATGGATCTGCAGGTCGAAGGTTAGCTCACATTATATGCGCTACTAAAGCCTTCACCACCCTGAGAGTCTATGCGCTCTCCGGGAGGAACAAGATGTTGACCGGTGCTGTACTGCTGTTGAGCATGGGCCCGTTCCTCGTCAATATGGTATGCTGTCCCATTACTACATACATCCACATTTTGCTGAATTATACTATTATCATAGAGCACAGTGTACCAGCTTGTACCAAGCAATCTACCACCGCCGTACGGCTGTATATCTGCATTTACCACAAGTACAACAACTTTCATAGCGTAAATTATCACCTTTGCTGCTTGATTTTCGCTAATGTAAATTTTGTAGGAGTAAGTCTCGAGATGCCGCTCAGATACAATACACACTCATTGATTCGTACAAACAGCGGTCATAATATCGAGAACTTGCTTGATCCTCGCAGACACTGTGGCTCTGATCGTCACCTGGTGGCGCACCTGTACTGCCCGCCAGACTTCCACACATATTTTGCGGCGGTCCTCTCTGGAACAAGTCTTGTGGGAGAACGGTGACTGGACCATTCTTCGGAGTCCTCACAGTTTGTGTACTGATAAATCTACCTCACAGGAAATATTTACTTCTGGTAGGGTGCCTTTCATCCTAGCCTGCCACTTGTGATCAAGCTAACACTTTATACAGCATACTGGTAGCCCTGAACATAGCAGACATGGTCATTGTCGTATTATTGGTGCGTTTTCGCTCACATGTCAGTGATTGTTGAAACATTGAATTGTGCGGTATTTATCCGACAGTTAAACCAATCAGATGTGGCCAATGCATTTAACTATGTTGACTTCTTCATTGACCCGTAAGGCCTTCTCCTAGTGACTGTCTCTGCCGCATGCCATCGAGCTAACCTATCCCTCTGCAGCATCAGCTCAATCTTGAACTCCCGCTTTCTGCTCGCCCTCTACGAGACAAATGCCCGCCTTGAAAGAGGAGGATCCTCTGTTTCGTCATTTTCGACACTCGATTTCGGCGAAGCCGATCCGAGAGCGGCGGGGTCTCCGGAGCTCCCGGAATTCCTCCACTCTCTCGCCAGTCCCATCCATTCCTTCCCCGACCATGATCCGGAGCTGTTTGACCCGGAGCCGGCAACGGTACAGCAAGATCCAGGGCACGAGGGGGAGGTGGGCACGGAATCTAAACTTGAAGTGGGGGCACAGGCGAAGAAACCGGGAGATGTAGAGGAGGCCACTGGTGAGGTTGAAGGGCCGGCGCGAGTGTGATCATGGCGCTCTCCTTTTTCAATGTTGTTTCGCTCCAGTTCGAAAGACTACTTTGGATTCATTCTTTTTTTTACTGTTCTATGTATCTACAGACCCTCTCTCTGGATCCGGCTGGCCGTGTCTTCGCATAGATGTACTCCAGAATTGTATATATGGCTGTAGCACGCTGAGCGTGCGTGCGTCGCTCATGAAAGCCCCTTCATGGACCCTCTTCGAGTGTGGTTTCTTCGGAGATTCCAGATCATCTCCGCTAAGATAACGTATGTGCAAACCTATGTACATCTATTGTCCAATGGTACATGGACGATTGTGAACCGCGGACAGAACAAATGCACCATCTCACGCGGGCTTTTATATGGCTGAAGATAACATATCTGTCGGCCGAAGTCTGGAGCGGAGCACACAATGAAATAACACGCAATACACATCACCGAAACACAAGATAACACATTCAATGATCTCAGAACACAAATTTACATATACATACATACACGCACGCACACTGCACACAGCCTTACCTCCGTCTCGAGCTCGTTTGCACAGTACAACCTAGTATACTACCAATAACGCACCGGAGGCCCTCCGTGATCTTCGTGATCATCCGCCCTCTCTGTGTGGGCATCTGTGTCCTCTCCCGCCTACATCTCGACGTATTCCTCGTCGCCCGTGCTCTTAACAGCAGAGACCGCGCCCTTCCCGCGTCCAGATGCATGCGTCCCCGCAGCCTTCCCCACCCCCGAGTCGGCGCCCCCGTTCTTCTTCTTGGGCTTGAACTCCGCCTGCATGCCAATCGAGCCCCAAGTCAGTGTTCCGCTCATGGAGGGGACAGGGAAGGAATGGGGCGCGTACGGAATATGTCTTGAAGAACTCGTGGGGCTCCTGGCCGAGGTGCCCGAAGAATGCGAGCATCGCGGTCGTCGCGGTGTAGTTCGTCTTGCCCGCGCACACGAGCACGTATTACTCGAACAGGTACTCGCGCTCAGCTGGAGATTCACGGGAGACGGTCGGGGTCAGCAATCGCGCGTTGGACTCGGAAACAGAAGGGGGGTGGGTAGGTGCGCCTTCGTCGACTTCTTCGTCCTGCGTGGAGCTGAGGATCTCCTTCGCGGTTGCTCTGCAGTAGGGTAGGTTTGGCATGAGAGATATGGAGAGAAGAGCAGACAGATGAGCAAGACGTACTCGTCGATGCTTTTGAACTCCACCTTTGTGCCGAGCACCTGATGAGCCGTTAGGGCAATCTTCTGCGCTCGAGGCGGTGAGCGGAGGGCCTGCGCAAATATCAGATTACGCCATAGAGCCGCAAGCAGATACTCACCGTCTGTGACAGTAAACTCAATCCGCACATCGTCCACGAGCCCATGCGGTCGCTCCAACGTAACCACATACGCAGAGATCTGCGTGAGGTCCCCGAACACGACAGGCACGAACTTGTGGTCCGCCCAGATTGGCGGCAGGAGCCTGCCATCGGCCTGCGTCTGCTCGGCGTAGAGCAGCATATCATCCGCGTAGAGCTCCGCACGGATGAGAAACAAGGAGTGACTTGTGTCTCCTGACGTGATGTCGCCTTTGGACTGCATGACGAGCGCCTCAAGGTCGATCAGCAGGGGCAGGCGCCAATAGGCGTCGCGCCCGGAAAGGGTTTGGACTTCAAGCATGAGTTTTGAACCTGAAAGAGTCGGAATAGGACATACCTTGCATATACATCACCTGGACGAGAGCATCCTGGTATCTGGGGTCGTACATGATGGTCTTCATGGTGTCGAGCTATAAGATGGACTTAGCCTGTTTCGAAAAAACAAGCGCAGGGAGCTTGTCGTACCTCCTCACATATGCGTCGTACGTCGTGAGGAGCACGACAATAAGGCGACCGGTTCGGCCCTCGCCGGCGGTGGTTAGGACCATGCGCGAGGACTTCAGCCTTGCGGGCACTGCGTCCTCGTCATTTCTGCTCTTGGTAGCAACAGCTGAGTCCTTCTCGCATCCAAACGCGCAAGTCGGCCCGTTTTTTATCGTTCCCGGCTTCTTCAGCTTGAACTGCGCATCGAGCTCGAGGTCCCTATTCAGTACATGGGAGGAAGGAGGTCGGTGCGGGCGTGTATGGAGTGGGTCTCGAAGAACTTGGCTGGGTCCTGCCGCGCCGCGGTGACCCAACAACGCGAGCATCGCAGGCGTCACAGGGTAGTGTGTCGTTTCCGCATGCAGTGGCGCGAGAACGTAGTGTTCTAGTAGTACTCGCGCTCGGTTATCTGAAAAGCGTAGCGTCGTCAGCGACTTCCCACGCAGCATAAGGGATCGGCGGACTCACCTTTGTCAAGGCCTTCGCCCTGCCGAGAGCGGAGTATCCTTTGGGAGGTCTCTCTGAAGCGGGATATGTCGGGTGTTTGCTGTACAAGATAGTGAGCGGGCAGGCGGAGGAACGGGGCGCACTGGTTGGTATTCTCCAACTCCGTCTATGTGCCGAGCGCCTGAGACGCTGTCTCCGTCTCACGGGGAGCAAAAGACCTGCACCGATATCAGATCTTTCCGCACGAGCGTATATGGCCGCTCAGAAGAGGACACTCACCAGTTGCTACGATGAACTGCCTCCGTACATCGCACACGAGCCCGTGTGGGCCCTCGCTGAGCCTAACACGGCGATCTGCGTGACGTTCCCGAACACGACCGGCGCGACCTTGTGGCCCGCGCTTATTGGCAGCGAGAACCTGCACATCTGCGCTTGTTGCTTAGGGTAAAGTAGCAGGCTCTCTGGGTAGAGCATCGAGCGGATCGTGCACCAGGGGTGGACGGTGTCGCCGGCGGAGATGTCGCTCGTGGGTGTATGGCGAGCACCTCGAGGTCGACGAAGGCGCGTGAGGTTGTTTGAGCTGCGGGTCGTGCGCGGGCGTAGTCAGTGCCCGCACTACAGAGGAGAACAAGGTCTTGACTGTGAGAACACAGGGAGACGACATACCTCGAGCGTGGGCGGAATGAGCAGACAGTCGTCGACCATATGCATCGCCTGGACGAGCGTATCCTCGTACTTGGGGTCATACACAGTGTGTTTCATTATGTCTAGATTTAAGATGAATATAGCCTGTTCCGAGAAAATGAGCGCAGTGACGTCGTACCTCCTCGCGT
The DNA here is from genome assembly GCF_000271585.1 of Trametes versicolor FP-101664 SS1. NCBI lineage: Eukaryota > Fungi > Basidiomycota > Agaricomycetes > Polyporales > Polyporaceae > Trametes > Trametes versicolor. Next base: position 2,502,067 of record NW_007360328.1, read on the forward strand.
ACGCGTCGTCCGTTGCGATGAGCGCGACGATAAGGCGGCCGATCTGGCCCTCGCCGGCCGTGGTTAGAATCCGGCGAGATGATTGCGACTATGACCCCTTCATGTCGTCATACTTGAACTCGCTGTAGTGGCTGGCTAGCAGAGCCTAGGCAGGGGTTTTTCTAAAGAGTTGGAGCGAGGGTAGAGGAGGAGGCATGTGGGGGCGGAGAAGGGAGGGCGACGAAGTTTACAGGACAGGGCGTGGGCTTGGCATGACGAGATAATCAGCAGGTGGGCTTCGAAATCTTATCCCGAAGAACCTACGCCAGCGGGAGAAGCAGTCTGTACGCTTCCTCGCCAGACTTGCCGTTGCCGGGGCGTCATCTTATCTCGCCGGTGTGCAAACGACGTTGAGTAGTCCAGAGTGATGAAGAAGGTGTGCCATCACTGACTACAATCATAAGAAGCCATAACAGCCTAAAAGATGCGCATGCAAATGAAAGAGAGTTGCAACGCCGGTGGTCCGTGGCGAATTCAGAGTTCGTGCGGCACGCATCACCGGCGCTTGTCGCAAACACGGTCAGGTGATCAAACGACCTCGCGTGTCCGCGACGCGACTCTATGCGCGGTGGCGGTCGTAAAGACTCAACTGCGGCAGCGAGTGTCAAAAAATAGCGAGTTCAACCGACACATCGTAGCTTCATCATGCTGGAGACGGACGCCTTGTTGCCGTGGTGATCTCATCGTGAAGTTAATCTTCGCGAACGGGTGCAGTACCTCTTGATAGATCTTGAATGTGCGTCTCGTGCGCGTGTTCTTGTTGAAGTATGCGGCAGACTAAAAGCCTGGATAATGCTGCTTCTTCGGTGTCACGGCGGCTCCTTATATACGTCCAAAAAGCGTGCGCGGTTTCGTACTCGGTGAAGGCAACTCCAGCTGAGGAAACGGCACCCGCATCTTCCCTGGATCTGGATGCATAGGCTTCCCAACCGGACATGAGCGATAAAGACGGTGCGGTTAAAACGGAGACCCGGGTACGTACCATGTACCAAGATCCTCGGAGATATAGGACAACTCGGACCTGTAGTGGCCAGAAGCCCAAACCGAGGATCAATAGAACATAGTTAAACAACGTAAGAACCTTGCCTTGAGTCAGCATTGCGTGTCGTGCACAAGCGGCCCACATACATCGTGCGTGTGCGGCCGTAATCGCAAACACCGCGAAGTCCATGAGTGTCCGAGATTATGAACATTGCGTTGACGCGCGCCCACGACGCCCTGCGTACCGCCTTCGCCTTATCCGAGATGGCGAGAGCAGATATATTTAGCGTATCCGTATTAAGTCTCGTGCCTGCGTTATTTGTCGGGCGTGAGGAGGACCAGTGGAGGAGATGAGGATCAGAGCCCGCGAGCGCCTGTACACGGCATTTGCCGAGGCGTTCAGTATCGCACGCAGCCGCCCGTTCGCCTCCCGTCTGCCCGTCCTCGTACTACAACGTCGCTACGCTTATACGAACTTAGACTTTGAGATGCTATTCCACTGCTTTTTCCAGCCCACCACAACTCCCTCCTCAGCGCAGGGCTGCTTTGCCCACAGGCGGCCAGCGTGGACCGTTCCGGGCGAGTGGCACTATGCATGGCACCTTCAGGATCGCCCTCCTCCATGCGACGCCGGCACTCAAAGGACCTATCATACCTTCGATACGTGCAACGTAACCAATCATAACCAAATGCATTCGTTTGTTCAAGCATTCGTCTGTTCACCTCATCTTCAGCATCCACTGCATCGTGGACGTACTGAATCTCGCTCCCGCCTTCCCTAATGGCCTAGGACGACGTCTCAACCGCAAGAACCGGAGGACCGCGTACAAGGGGGTATATTTACGAATCACCAGCAGGTAAGTCACTCAGCGGCTCTGCTTTATGTCGAAACGTGCGCATATCGACAGCAGAAGGCGCTGGCTATGACCGTCACAGTCTGCAGTGTCTCCGCGGAGGCCTACGCCATGTCTTCCACCACTGCCCACAGGGCTGAGCCATTGCAAAACCCAGAAATTATCCGCACAATACGGGATGCTTTTCCGCACCCACAACGATTGCTTTGTACCTCGCCACCTCGACCACGCGCGTCGCGCATTCAGCTTCGTCATGAACGTCTTCGCTTGCTCATCCTGCGCTCCTCGGACAGGTAATCGACCACCCCCCTTCAGGTACGTTACGTTTACGTACTCACTGCACTAGCCCCGTATGCTAATGAGACCCGATTGTAGATCAGGGCGATCCTGTCTGGGTCGGACCTCCCGTACACACACGTCTTTGCGTGCACGAGCGCCCATGCGCCCGTCTTCGCCAACCTCACATTCCTATTTCGAGGAGCAGCTGCATATCCGCAGAGGTTAGTATTATGGTACAAATATAGCTCAATCTGCGCCCTATTATCTCGCCCCAGGCCGCGCGCGTCGCGGACGCAGCACGGCGGAAACTACAGCAACCATACTACCTAGTGCTGCCCACGCACCCGGGGAGCGACATCTAACTCTCTGCACTACTACGACAACTGAATCTTCTCGCCGCTAAAGCTGCTTTGGCACACGCCTGCACGAGGCGATACATCTTCTAGCTCCGGCACATCGTGGGCCCAATCCCGACGCACCTGCCTCGATCAGCACGCCCGACAACTGTCCGGACTGCGAGCTCTAGCTTCTCGCGAAGGATTGTACGGACGTAGAAATTCCGGAATTTAGGCGTCGTCACGCCCTTCTTGACGCCTGTTCCACCTGAGCGGCACAGTGGTGTACGACTGAGGCGCATCGAACAATGCATCGCCCTCCGCGCTCACCACCGTCGCCCTCTGACGCGATCTCCCATATCCAGGCGGTTGCAAGACATCACAAGCCCGCTACCGCTCCTGATGCGCTCGTTCGACGCACCACTTTGTCCGCATCGCCTCCCGCGGAACCTCTTACCTCACGAACCGAGCCAGTGTTGAGCGTATATCACTAGCAACAAACGCACGGGCGCAAACATCTCAGGAAGAAGTTCTGATGCTCTTCCAGACGCTCAGAATGCCCAAATCACAGGTGGCTCGCGGCGCGCAGTTGTTACGCACGGCCTCTGGATCTCGAGACCTGATCGTTCAACGATCCCTGTGGACCCCCTTTTGCACGCCTCGCGACACCATGCCTGGGCGAAGAAGGAGGTACGGGGCACCTGCTTCCGGAGTTCATCACGGCCGGCGGCAACGTCAGCATCAACAATCTCGACGTGTTTGCTCTGCGAAATTTAGGACACCATTATCGCTACACGCGAATGTGCGGAATGAGGTCAAGGTGCAGTGCTGCGGGTGTGCGACGCATTGGTAGTTCCGGAGACATCGATGCACACGATGGTACTCGCGGTGGTCGTAGCGGTGACGTGCATGCAGCCGACACCGGCCATGGCGAGGCTGCGCAGGGCCGCGATGCGAAGGCTTCGGGGAGCATTGATTTGATACTCTATTGCACGACCTCACGGTGTACTGTACGGTGCATATTGTGTGGCAGAGACGTCGGGGCGGGACCTCCGGGCGTGCACGTTTAGTATACGTATCCCTGTTTTGTGCACTGCTTGAATGCCCAGACGTATACTACTGGAACCCCGCATGTTGCGTTCGACTTTGCGACTGCTGACGGCGGATGAATCACGAACTCTGCACCGAGCACACCATCCTTCCCTCGATGCCTCACTGCTCGACGAGCAGTTGACTTCGGAACAAGACCTTACTAATGTGCACGACGTACTTCGCGTGCGTGGCGTTCAAGCACCAGCAGTTGAACATCGAGTTAGGTCCCTGGATAGCACCCTTCCATCTCTACTCAATCTGGCTCTAACATCATCCATATCAGGTCGGACGACCGTACAATCATACGACTACCGCATACCGACTCATGGCCAATCGGAAGAGTGCTGCGGGCGAGCACTACCACCCTGCTTGGACGTGAACGTAGCAGCTATCACCGGCGCATCTAAGAGCCTTAAGAATTGCTGAGCGCGTCATCTCGCCCGCACGGTCGCCATCTTGCGGAGAGTTGGGGGCGAGGGCTGCGCATGGAGACCATAAGATGATCTCTTCGGTGAGCATGCTCCCAACACAAGTTAGATTGTAGTCTGATAACGCTGGATGAAGGCAGCTCCGAGCTTTGTAGCTGCGGAAACGGACCCTGTTGTCCATATCACCATGCGCAATTTTGGGGAGGGATCCGGAACAGTGCACGCACCTCACCTGCCTGATGAAGCCGATAGCTATTAGCTATCAACTAGCTTGCGCCGCGAACACTCAACACGGTAGACAGTATGCAGTGATTGATGGCCGCTGCATACCAGATATAAAAAGTCGCCTCCAGCTCGAACCTTTGAAGCAGTGTAGCGACTCGGTTCTCGTTACTCGAACCTGCTCCGTCCCTCGACTGCCACTCGCCCTGCGCACGCACCACCGCGACCGAGACATGTCTTCGTCCAACTCTGCCAGCACTGCAGAGCTCATTGCTGTATATCAGAGCGTGTAGGTTTGCAGGATTCAAGTAGTTTGGAGTATATGACAGATACATTCGTGCAGGAGAACGGACAACATCATAATTGTAACAATTGCGAGTACGCCCGTTTCCTCTCCGTACGTGTCTTAGAACCTCCGTGCGGTACTGATTTGCTACTCAAACAGCTCTCCTCCTGTATGATGCCCTTCTGTGCATGGACATGGAAGTCCGATATGTCTGGCGGACACCGAAGGCTTCGCGCAAGCTCTCGCGGCTCCTGTACATATACAACCGGTACATGTCCATCCCATCGAACCTCCTCAACCTTGGGTTTCTTGGCACACTCTCGGACACTGTGAGTGCTACTTGCGAAAGATGTCTAACCGATGCACTCTGAACTGGACGGATACCCACCAGGGGTGAGCACTTGTATTTGCATGTAAACATCTGGGGCGCTCCTCACGCCGTTCCACCGAGCAGTTGTACTGCATTGACGTGGCTCGGCATTGTCTTGGAATATCTGACCCTGCTCGGGCCTGCCTGTGAGTGGGAATCCGCTGAACATGAGTCTGCAGGTCGAATTTCTGCTCACATCACATGCACTACCCAAGCTTTCACCACTCTGAGAGTCTATGCACTCTCGGGAGCAAACAAGATGCTGACAGGTGTTGTACTGCTGCTGAGCATGGGCCCATTCCTTGTCAATATGGTATGCTGTCTCATTGTTACATGAGTCGACATCTTTCTGATAGGGAATATAACCAAAGAGCACATTGTACCAGCTTGTACCCCTCAACCTACCGCTGCCATACGGCTGCTCAATTGAATATAACACGAGTACAACGGCTTATATAGCGTAGGTTCACCTATTTGACACATGTGCCTGGCTAATGTCAATCTCGATATTTTGCAGGTGTAAGTCTTGAGATGCAGAGCAAAGATGTACCCCTTCACACATCTGAACAGTGACGATCATATCGAGAAGTTCCTTGATCCTCGCAGACATGTTGGCTTTGGCCGTCACCTGGTGGCGCACACGTACTACCCGCCAGGCATCGACACATATTTTGCGACGGTCCTCTCTGGAACAGATCCTATGGGAGAACGGTGGGCTGGATCATAGTTTGGAGTCCTCATGTTTTATGGGCTGATAAATTGAATTTGCAGGAAACATCTACTTCTGGTGCGATCCCTCTCATTCTGATGCTTCATTTGGATGGTTCTGGGCCCAAACTCACTACATTCACAGCACATTGGTTGCCATGAACATCGCAGATATGGTCCTCCAATCTGTAGATGCATCGGTGTGTCTCAGCTCCAGTACATGCCAGCTCTCATTGACTGAACATTTTCTCATTTCGCAGATTGCATACCAAGCAGGTTTTGTCATAGAATTTATTGACCCGTTAGGCTGATTTATAACTACTATCATTTTTGTAGATCATTGAACTGATCCTTTCCTCTGCAGAATCAGCGCAATCTTGAACTCTCGCTTTCTGTTGGCCCTCTACGAGACGAACGCCCACCTTGAGCGGGGCGGATCCTCCGCCTCGTCGTTTTCGACACTCGATTTCGGCGAAGCCCCCTCTCTGAGAGCAGCGGTGTCTCCGAAGCTCCCCGAATTCCTCCACTCTCTCGCCGGCCCGATCCATTCCTTACCCGACCACGATCCGGAACTGTTCGACTCGGAGCCGACGATGGTGCAGCAAGAGCGCGAGGGAGAGGTGGATGCGCAGTCCCAGTCTGAGGTGGGGGTGCAGGGGCAGGTAGAGTCGGTTGAAGTAGGCGAAGGCTCCGAGCGGGTGTGATCACGGTACTGTTTCTTTCCGACCTCGGTTTGCTTCGTATATGTTGCTCGTATTGCTCTTCTTGACTGGCGTATATTTATTAGAGTACGCCGGACCCTCTCCCCGGACTCGTCCTCACCTAGATACCCTCCGCATTGTGTACCCGGCTGTATTTATGGACCGACTGATGTGTTTCCAGCCCCCGTTACTCAAACCACAGCCGCCCTGCGAGTGGTCTGAGCTCAACTCGACCTCATGAACGCCTATCAGGAATGCTCGACCTGGACAACGCCGGTGTTTTGTTTCACGACCGTTTGTCAAGCTTACCACATTCACCCGCTTTCACTGGCACTGTTTAGCGAGCATGCTGACCGTCCTTTGCCCACGTCTCGCCTAATGCATCCGGTGAGCAACAATATCTGTGCCACGACAGCCTTTCTCCGGCGTACCCAGCGGTACATGGGTGATCGTGAGCGGCAGAGAGAATACAAGCAGCATCTCGCGCTTTCTGCTAATTGTATCAGGCGAGCGTCAGACGGACGAAAGTGAACATGGATTTCGGCCGAAGCCCGACTGTAGTACGCGAGGAAACAACACGCATCACCGATACACAAGACAACACGTCGGAAAATCACAGAGCATGATCCTGCATACACATGCTCGCGCACATCGCCTGCGCCTGCACCTTTCTTATTGGTGTCGCTATTGCGCACCAGAGGGCCTCACCTCGTGGCTTTTGTGATTGTTCACCCTAGCTTTTGAGCGGTCTGTGCGCGCCCGCCACACCTACATCTCGATATCGTCGTGGCCTGCGCTCTTTACACCAGGAGCTGCGCCCTCTCCCCGTCCAGACACGCGCGTCGGTACGCTCTTCGATGCAATCTCTGCGCCCCCGGTCTTCGTCGTGCGCGGCTTCTTCGGCTTGAACTCCGCCTGTACTGACGTCGGTGATAAGCACTCGGGATGAAGGCAGAATGCGTGCGCACGTACAGAGTAAGTTTTGAAGAACTCGGTCGGCTCCTGGCCGCGGTGCCCGAGGAACGCGAGCATCGCGGTCGTCGCGACGTAGTTCGTCTTGCCGGCGCGCACGAGCGCGTAGTACTCGAGCAGGTACTCGAGCTTGGCTGGATGTCCGGGAGAGCGAACTCAGTCGTCGCGTGTCGGGCTCGGGAGTAGAAGGGGAGTGGGTAGACGTACCTTCGTCGACCTCTTCGCCCTGCTCGGAGCTGAGGATCTTCTTCATGGTATCCCTGGAGCGCACCGCGGAGGACGTGAGCTACTCGACAACACAGCGAACAGATAGGATGGACGTACTCGTGGATGCTCTCAAACTCCATCTTCGTGCCGAGCGCCTGCGACGCCGCCTGCGGAAGCTCCGGCCCCGCAGTGAGCTGGGGACCTACACCCGCGCACGTCAGACTCGTGCCCTAAAAGCGCAGAACTGGCACTCACCCGTCGCGACAATAACCTGATCGCGCACATCGTTTGCGAGCCCGTGCGGGCCGTCCGACGTGACCACATACGCCGTCATCTGCGCAACGTCCCCGAGCGCGACCGGCGCGAAATTGTGGTCCTCCCCAATTGGTAGCGGGAGCTTCCCCTTTCCCAGAGCCTGTTTCGAATACAGCAGCAGGTTCTCGGCGTAGAACCCTGTGCGGGTGAGGCAGGGCGAGTAGCCGGTGTCCGCGGAAGAGGTGTCGCCCTTGGGATGCCTGGCGAGCGTCTAGAGGTCGATGAAATCGCGCAGCCGTGGTTGGGCGTCGCGCTCGGCGTAATCGGCGTCCGCGCTGCATAGGAGGATGAGGTTTCGGACGGTTTTGGCCTTCTTCGCGGCTTCGAGAAACATGCGTGTGATTTTGGCCTTATCCTATAACGGGAATGAGATGAGTGTTGCGCCTCAGAGACGGCGCGAAGACGTGCCTTGCGCGCGGGAGGGATGAGGAGACAGGTATCGACGAGAGACATCGCGTCGACGAGCGCCCCTTCGTCCTTGGGGTCGTACACAACCGTCTTCACGGTCTCGAACTCCTCGAGGACGGAATTGGCCTGTTCGGAGAAGACAAGGGCAGTGAGCTCGCCGTACTTGTTCACGTACACGTCGTCCGTTGTGAGGAGCTCAATGATGAGGCGGCCGGTCGGGCCCTCGCCGGCGGTGATGAGGATCTTGCGCGAGGACTTGGACTGCTGCGTGCCTGCGGGCTTTGACTTGCCGTTGCTGGTGCGCTTGGGGGCCACCAAGATGTTGGCTTATAGGGGAAATGTGGGAGTGGAGGGAAAGAGAGGGGCGTGGGGGCGGCAAATGGAGGGCGGCGGACTTTATGCAAGAGGTCGTGGGTCCATAACGAGATAGCTAGGGTGGTTGGAGTTTGAGCAGCGACCTGCGACAGCGAGAGAACCTGCCAGACACGATGCCGAGCTCGCCGTAACCCGAGGCGGCATTATTCTTCACCGCTGGCCTGCTAGATGCCTTCCGGACAAGTCGCACGGCAAAGACATGGCCTCAAGCGCTCATTTTGCTAGCTAGGCTCCCAAGGGGTATTGAGGCGATGCGGAAGGTTATTCAGCACTATATTCAGCAGGCCGACCAGGAAGACATGTAGGAAAAGAGAGTTGCGGCTTGGGTGGTGTGGTGGGGAGGTCTAACGATCACCGACGCGCGACGCGCGTCACTGGCGCTTACGCGGTCAGGTGATCCCCCACCTCGCGTGTCCTGGTCCTCGACGCGAGCTGAACTCTGTCTTCGGCGGAGACTCGAACGCGACGTGCTCATCCACATCAGACATCAGTCATGCAGTAGGTGGAAGGACTTCCAGTGGCAGGCTCAGGATATATGTCCTTCCGCCCAGACCGAATTCAACCGACTTCGTCCGTGCTCTCGACTGCCCAGAGCCCCGAGAAATCCCAGCCATATGCTAGCATATAAGGAGAGGTCACAAATATGCCGTTGTCGCAGCCTCACGGGTCCGGACTCACGAGAAGGCATCTCGCCCGAGCTCCCCGAGCAGAAGCAGATGACGCGAGTGCCGCTTGTGCGGGCCTTCGCCGACGTTCTTCCTGATGCCTGCATACTGCTCTAGGTACTGCACAGTACGGCAGCATGACGATGACTGCGATATCTATATGCACGGTATGTAGTCGAATGCAGCTAGATACAGAGACTCAACGGAAATGATCCATCGCATACACTCTACCCTGACAACTCTAGTACAACCCAGGACGAGGGCGAGGGAAAGTGCCCTCACACCGAGTGCTGTTCGATCTTCCGACGCGATTCCTCCACACCAGGATCCGCCCTCCCTCCACCTCAATTGCGGTGTGCGACGGCGACCCGCATCGTGCAGCCCCCGCTCGTACGCGGAGATGAACTGGTCCCCCGAGAGAGCCAGGGAGTTCGGGAAGGCTCGGCGACGACGCCCAAAGGTCTCCGCCGAGGGACGGTGCGGAAGACGACGCCGCCGCGCCGCTCGTTCTAAGTGTGCGTTGGTCTCGTGGAAGGCGAACAGGAAGCGGGAGTCCAGAATTGAGCTGATTCTGCAGGCGACCGGGTTCGCTGGACGGTGAGTCGGACCGCCTTACAGATCAACAAAGGGCATGATGAAGTTGAAAGCTTAGAAAGGCTGCGATAATACCTGCCAAGTACGCGAGTGGTTAACAATTGGCGGGCGTGTAGTTCGGCAAGCACCCACCTTGAGCAAAACCACGGTCGCCTCCGCGACGCTCAGCGACATCAGTGTGCTGTGCATGCCGCGGCGTGAACAGCCCAGCATAGAAATCGGGAGACCTTCACCAGAGATACACGTTCCCTGAGCGATGCACCGAAGATAGAGGATCAGAATACGGGTGAGACGCAATCGAGGAAACGCACTGGCCCACCGTTTTCCCACACGATATGTTCCAAAGATGATCTGTGCAGAACGTCCGTCGACGTCTTGTACGCAGAATGTGTGCGTCACCAGGTGGTGGCGACAGCTAGAACGTCTGCCACGATGGTAAAGACCCTCGCTGTGACAGGCACTGTCCAGAAACGTCAACGGTTAGGTCTCGGCCGAGCATCCGGCAGCGACTTGGACCTAGCAAAAGCGGAAATCAGCCTCATTTGGAGCTGGATAGCGTTCGAGGCTTCTCATGCGTTAGAAAACGTGAGACAGCATACCGCGTTGAGGAGGAACGGACCTTGGCTTAGCCATAGTACAGCGCCAGATAGCGCCCTGTGACCCAGGGAGAGTGCGTAGACTCTCGGAGTGGGGAACGCTTGCACGGCCCGTATCACGTTAGCGGACTTTATAACCGTGTTCACGAACTTGGAATCGCACTTACCAGTAGGCCAAAGAGGAGTCGAGGATTCGTAGAACTCATTGCACAGCTGTGCAGCTTCGCAGAGGGGCGTTGCCTGGTGCGCACCGGACAAATGTCCAAAATGCCAGGGTTCATCTCTAGAGGGGGCAAAAGTGGCTCTGCGCACATCGTTGTAGTAAAAACAGAACGTTTTCCTCGCCGTGTCCGAAATATCGCTGAGCAACGACAGTTAGAAAATATTCAATAGCAGTGGCATGTGTCTTATGCACACGTACAGCGCCCGCGACGCTTTACGAGAAGCCCGGGCGACCGCCAGACGTATCTGACCTCCTGTTTCATGCAGAGAAGTGCGTCGAGCCGGAACATCAGTGTTTAGATCCTATATCAGCACCCCATGACTTAGGATAAGGTCAAACGGACAAAGAAAGCGTACTCGGGCTTACGAAGAGGATGTTGTCAGTCGCTCTCCTGCTCATATATGTCAGACATGCGCCGTAGCATTCGTAGTAGTGTGGGGACTTGCGATGCCTGATATACACCACCGACTTCCGAAATGCTTGTGACAGTAGAGATGGCTATGAAGGCTTGCTTCGCGTGGAGAGGGCCAGTCGCGACGGAGGGATTAGCCGGGTATGGAAGAAGAGAGTCCGATCGCGTCGTTCTCCGAGGGCGATTCGTTCCATCCAGTGTATACAAAGGTCTCGATACATTTCTGTGTAACCCAGTACCTAGAGGCAGCGGTTAACATTGATTACTTGGGATGGAGGGTAAATGGGGGATTGGGCGTTGAAGAACTTGATCGGCTCTTGGTCTACGTCCGCAGTGTCCGAAGAACGCCAGCATCGCAGACGTGGCGGTGTAGTTCGTCCTTCCCGCGCGCGCGAGCGCGGAGTGCTCGAGCACATACTCCCTCTCGGCTGGATACTTGCGGTAGCACGCTGTTGGTGATCACGCGTCGGGCTCGAACGCAGAAGGGCGGTGAGTGGACGAACCTTCATCGATGTTCTCGACGTGTTCGGAGTTGATGGTATCCTCCAGCTCTCTTCAGAGACACCGGTCGTACATGAGTGCAAAGAGCAAGACAACGAACGAAATGGTGGGACGTACCGTTCGATACACTCGAACTCTATCTGCGTGTCGAGAGTTTGAGAGGCCGCTTCGGCGACTTCAGGCTCCAGGAGTAAGTTGCGGTCTACATCCACGTCAGTTTCTGCCGCACGACCACATACAGCTCTACATAGGATACTCACTAGTAGAGACCAGACCCTGGCCTCACAAATCGTCCACCAGCCCGCGCGCGCCCTCCAACGTGACGACATACGCCACGATCTACCGGGTGTTCCCCAGCACGCTCGATGCGAAGTTATGGTCTTCCCCGATCCGCAGCGATAACCTGCCCTCGGCTTGAGCTTGCTTCGCGTACAGCAGCAGGAAAGGCCGCGTGAAATACGCACAGGGAGCGACCCGTATCCTCAGATGAGGTTCTGCCCTTGGGCTGCTTGGAAAGCGGGAGCTTGAGGGTCAATATGACTGCGCAGAGCTGCTAGGCGTCGCATTTGGCGGAGTCAGTACCCGCGAGGACGAGATTTTGAAGGGGTTTCGGTGTATTCGCGCGGTAGAGCTGCGCGCGAGCCATTGTAGATCCATACCAAATACGGTATCGATCAAGTTTTGACCCTAGACAAGAAGGGAGAAGACGTACCCTGCCGGTAGGCCGGAGGAGCAGACGGCTGTCGATCATGTACATCGCCTGGACAATCGCATCATCTTCTGGGGAGTCATACACAAAGGTTTTCATGTTGTAGAGCTCCTCCTGCGGGTATACAGTCCGTTCGGAGATGAACAGGGTGGTGCGCTCATCGGACTTTGTCGTCGGCACATCGTCCGTCGCGAGGAGCGCGATGATAAAGCGGCCGGTCTGACCTCGCCGTTCCAAGAATCGCCGCTTTTGCTGCGTTCCGGAGCCAGGGCAGGGTTTCTCTTGGGAGTGTCGGTGTAGGAGTAGAGGAGGCATTTGGGGGCGGCGGAGACATTGCGGCGGAGTCAATGGGACAAGGTGTCGGCTCATGATGAGATAACTGGCAGGTGGGCTTCGAAATTTTATCCCTGAGAACCTACGCCGACGGGAGAAGCAGCCGTACGCTTCCCTGCCAGACTCGGCGTCATCTTATCCCGCCGATGTGCAAGCCGCGCTGAGTATGAGCAAGGAGAGATAAGAAGGCTGTTCCACTAACCAAGAGGCAGAACGGCCTAGAGAGTGTGGGCAGAAGAGAGTTGCAACGTCGGTCGCCCGCGGAGAGAGGATCCCAGACGCGGCGCGCGTCACCGGCGCTTGACCCCCAAACGCGGTCAGGTGATCAAACGGCATCGCGTCCTGGAGACACGACGCGCCAAACTCTATCTGCCGGGGCGGTCGTACAGACTCAACTGCGTCGGCGATTGTCAAGCAATAGCGAAATGACCCCGCACATGTCTGCGAAGGCATTTATGAAAAGGTGCTTTGCTGCATGGTAGTGAGGGCGGAGTGTCATCCTCGCAATAATCATATCGCGTGGAGTTCGCGAACGGACGCAGTACCTCTCGACAGATATGGAATATGCTCCATGCAGCGGCGCGCGCAAACGATGACGTCCGGTGCGCGCTCCTTCCGTCGCAGTGCGTTGCAGACGAAAAGCCTGGAGAATGCGGCGGCGGCGTCACGGTGGCTTGTTATCTGCGTTCAGAAGGCGCGAGTGCTCACCCGCAGATACAAAGTATGCGTAAACGAAGAAAAATCTAAATGCAGCCAAGGCAGCATTCCTTGAGCGACGGCGCGGCCTCGTACACGGTAGCGTCAACTCCAGATTGGGATAGGGCACGCGCAGTGTCCCGCAGTGCATGGGTCTCCAAACCGAACGTGAACGAGAGACGTAGTGCGGCAGAAACGGAGGTCGGGGTGAATAAGCTGGGTCTAGACAGGCGCAAAGTAGGGTTCGGCGAGATGGGCAGCGCTGACGTCACCACGGCGGTTTTTCCATGTGGCGGTATCAGGACATAGAATCTTGCGATGTGCAAACAGGACGTACCTGAGCTGCTGGGTGACGACTACACATCGTGGTGCTACTATCCCTGAGATGGGTAGAGCTCTGAGCGTTGAAGGATAGTGCGCTTATAACATGCCGACATGCGAAAGCGATTTCCGCATAACACCGTGACCACCCAGCACTAGTGCCGTATCAGTCTGGTCCGAAAACATGGGGGCTCTAAAGTAAATAATATGAGCAAGCAGAATATGCACAGGAAACTCAGGAACCCCGGAGCGACACGTTGAAAAGTTGCAGATCATGCGCCGACTGGGAGTATCGAGTCGATCTGTTTGATCGGGCTTGGAAAACTTGTGAGGTCAAGTAGTGAGAAGCATGTAGTGAGAAAGCTCACCTTAGTAGCTCCGTAAAGTAACTGGTATCGTAAAAATCGTCGGGACGTCGGACAGCTCGGGCCCGTAGTAGGTGGAAGCCCGACCTGGCAAGAGCCGCCGAACAAGCTGATGGTCGAGATAGCACTGTGGGTCTAAGTGAGCACCTTTGATGGTGTTGGTATTGTCCGTAGAGAATCAGGGGCTCACATACCACCCGCGTATGCGGCCGTAACACCACCAGGCCCAGATTCGACGTGTCTGAGATCATGGACTCATCGCGTTGACGCGCGTCCACGGCGGCCTAGGTACCGCCTTCGCCTTGGCCGAGACGGTGAGAGCGGTGATAGTGTGCTTACCTGTATTGAGGCTCGTTTATGCGTTATATGTCGCGTTGTGAGTAGGAAGGACCAGTGGAGGAAATGAGGAGTATCGGCAGGTGAGGGGCCCCTAAGCCCGCAAGCGCCTGTACCCGGCGTTTGCCGAGGCGTTCGGTATCGCGCGCAGTCGCCAGCTGCTCGTCTCTCGTTTGCTCATCCTCTTGCTACAAATCGCGATAGAACTACCCTCATACAATTACAGACCACTAGAGTGAGTGTTCCGTGTGAAGTCGACGGGCGCAACATTCCGCCGATTTCCCAGTTATGCACAACTCGCTCGTTTGCCGACTCTCAGCAGGCAGCCTCTGGGCTCGGACACCTGGTATGGCTCCTGCATGATCGCCTCTCCCTTCGGCTCCACTCAAAAGCGCTATAATACCATTCCTATGTGCGCCATGACCAAACATTGACACGCGCATGTGTCCCTAGACCTCGTTCTCTGCGTCCCGTGGGTCATATCGCATCAGTGGACGTGTCATCTCGCCTCCGCCTTTTCACCTAAACTCCCGAAGGCCTAGGACGAACCTCAACTGTAATAACTCGATGGCCGCGTACCATCAGGTCTCATTATAAATCTCCGGCAGGTAAGTCGCTCTGTGGCGCTCTTCAAAACGACACGCATTGACCGCAGGATATGCCTCGCGTGTGTAGTAATTCCCCGACGGACCACGGCTTGCACGAGGTCCTCCTCGATTACCACCGGGGCTGACCTGTCGCAGAACATGGTGAATATCTATATGGTCTTGCACTTTCCTCTGTGTCACCACGATTGCGCTGTACCTCGACCTTCGACACCTCGACCACGCGTCGCCCAGTCAGCATGCACGTCCTCGCTTTCTCGTCTTGCCCTCGCTGCACGGGCGGTCGACGCCCTCCCTCAGGTATGTCGCGTCTTTGTACCGGACACACGAGCCAAGTACGCTCATACAACTCGATTGTAGATCGGGGCGATTCTGTATAAACCGGACATCCCACACATGCACACGTCTTGGACGGCAATGATGAGCGCCAATGTGTCCGTCTTCGCCGACCTCGCGTTCCCACTCCGAGAAGCAGCGGCATACCCGCCGCGCGTGGTCTACCGGTACAAAGATGACCTCATCCACTCTCTACTGCCGCGTTCCAGGCCACGAGCGTCGCGGAAAACTACAGCAAACCTACTACCTAGTGTCGCCCACGCACCCGGAGAGCGACATCCAACTCTCTGCACCATTGCGACAACGGAATCTTCCCTCGGCTGAAGCGGCGCTCTCACACGCCTGCACGATGCGATATGTATTATGTATCCAGCACATCGTGGGCCCCATCCCGATGCGCCTGCCTCGATCACCACACCGGACAACTGTCCGGAGTGCGACCTCTAGCTCCTCGCGAAGGATTGTACGGACGTAGACATTCCGAAGCAAGGCGTCTTCAAGCGCTTCCTACCGCCGGTTCTGCCTGAGCTGCACAGTGGTGTACGGCTCGCATCGAACAATGCATCTCCTTCCGCGGGCACCACCGTCGCCCTCTGACGCTATCTCTAACATCCAGGTGGTTGCGATACATCACAAGCCCACTACCGCTCCTGATGCGCTCGGTCGATGCACCGCTCCGGCCGCATCGCCTCGCACGAAACCTTTTACCTCGCGGACCGGGGCAACTTTGAGTGTATATCACTAGAAACAACCGTACGGATGCGAACATCTCAGGAAGAAGTTCTGATGCTCTTCCAGACGCTCGGCATTCCCGGGTCACAGGCCGCTCGCGGCGCGCTGATGTTACACATCGCTTCGAGATCTCGGAACCTGATTGTTCAACGATCTCTGCGGACGGCATTTTGTTGTGTCGTAGAAGGGTACACGCCTCGCGTTGCTGCGCGTGGGCGAAGAAGGAAGCACCGGGTACTGAAGCCGACTTCTGATGATCTCGTGGCGCGAAGACTCAACACGACGAGGAATACGCAGTGATTGATGTACGTATCAGATATAAAGAGTTGCCCCGAGCTTGAAGCTCTGAAGCAGCCACCAGACTCAGCTCTCATTCCTCACACCTGTTCTGACCTGCGCCCGATACTTGCCGTGCACACGCGCCACAGCGGCCGAGACATGTCTTCGTCCAACTCTGCCAGCACTGCAGAGTTCATTTCTGTATATCAGAGCGTGTAGGTTTGCATGATTCATGTATTTTGGAGTATATGATAGATGCATTTGTGCAGGAGAACTGACAACAACATCAGTGTGGTAATTGCGAGTACGTCCGTTTCTTCTCCGTACGTGTCTTACAACTCCGTGCGGTGCTGATCGATCACTTTCATAGCCTTCCTCGTGTATGATGCCCTTCTGTGTGTAGACATGGAAGTCCGATATGTCTGGTGGGCACCGAAGGTTTCACGCAAGCTCTCGAAGCTCCTGTACATTTACACCCGCTACATGTCCATCCTATGGAACTTGCTCGACCTTGGATTTATCGGCACAGTTTCTAACACTGTGAGTGCTACTTGTAAACTCTCTTCAAATGATGCAGTCTGAACCGGACGTACACCCTCCAGAGGTAAGGACTTGTATTTGCACGTACACATCCTGTATGCTCCTGACACCGTTCCGCCGAGAAGCTGTAGTGCACTCAATTGGCTTGGCACCATCCTGGATTATCTGACCCTGCTCGGCCCTGCCGGTAAGTGGAAGCACTGAACATCAAGCTGCAGGTCGGATTTCCGCTCACATCACATGCACTACCCAAGCTTTCACCACACTGAGAGTCTATGCGCTCTCGGGAGCGAACAAGGTGCTGACAGGTGTTGTACTGCTGCTGAGCATGGGCCCATTCCTCGTCAATATGGTATGCTGTCCCATTACTACAATCATCCACATTTTTTGCTGATAGAGAACTCTATCATAGAGCACATTGTACCAGATTGTATCCGTCAACCTACCGCCACCGTATGGCTGTAGCTATGATGTTAACATCAGTAATACAGTTGCTGTGTTGTGAGTTCTCACTTCTTCTGTGTGAATCTCGCTAATGTCAATCCTGGTACTTGACAGGTGTAAGTCTTGGGATGCAGAGCAAATATGTACTTATTCACACATCTGAACAGTGGCTATCACATCGAGAACTTCTTTGATCCTCGCAGACACAGTGGCCCTAGGCGTCACTTGGTGGCGCACCCGTACTGCTCACCAGGCATCGACACAGATTTTGCGACGGTCCTCTCTGGAACACGTCCTATGGGAGAACGGTGGGTCTAAATGTTGTTTGGAGTTCTCATGGTTTATCTGCTAATCAATTCAATCCACAGGAAACAT
The DNA here is from genome assembly GCF_000271585.1 of Trametes versicolor FP-101664 SS1. Classification (NCBI taxonomy): domain Eukaryota; kingdom Fungi; phylum Basidiomycota; class Agaricomycetes; order Polyporales; family Polyporaceae; genus Trametes; species Trametes versicolor. The sequence goes on from NW_007360328.1 coordinate 2,519,701, forward strand.
CTACTTCTGGTACAATCTCTCTCGTTCTGACACTGTAATTAGCCCTAAACTCATCAAGTTTACAGCACACTGGTTGCATTGAACATAGTGATTGTAGTTCTGAGAGTTGTAGAAGCATCGGTGCGTCACAGCTCTAGTACATGGCAGCTGTCATTCATTTAACATTTGCTCATCTTGTAGGTTGCAACAGATCTCAACCAAGCAGGCTATGTGGTCATTCTGGTTGATCCGTAAGAGTGTCCCTTGTATACTGTCCTCACCATATGTTACTTTGAGCTAACCACCCCCGCTGCAGCATCAGCTCGATCTTGAACTCTCGATTCCTGCTGGCCCTCTATGAGACTAACGCCCGCCTTGAGCGGGGCGGATCCTCCGCCTCGTCGTTCTCGACACTCGATTTTGGCGAAGCCGATCCCAGAGCAGCAGGGTCTCCGGAGCTCCCGGAAATCCTCCAGTCTCTCGGTGGCCCCATACATTCCTTCCACGACCACGACCCGGAGCTATTCGACCCGGAGCCAGCAACGGTGCAGCAAGAGCGCGAGAGGGAGGTGAATGCAGAGTCCGGGTCCGAGGTAGGGGCGCAGGCAGAGTTGATTGAAGTGGTTGAGGGCTCCGAGCGGGTGTGATCGCGGTACTGTTTCTTTCCGATGTCAGTTTTCCTCATATATGTTGCTCACTCTATAGTGCTCTTCTTGACGTGTGGATGTATCCTAGAATACGCCCGACTCTCTCCCCGGACTCGTCCTCGCCTAGATACCCTCGATCGTTATGTACCGGGCTATATTTATGCACCTAGTGATTTGTACTCAGCCCTCGTTACTCGCACCACAGCGGGTATGGGGGCACTCTGAGTCGGGGTCGAGCTCGTGAATGCGTTCTCGTGAATTCTCAACCCGGACAACATCGATATTAAGTTTGATTTATGATCGTTCATCAGGTTTATAGCATTCTCTCTCTTCCGCTACTTATCGAGCATGCTGACCTGTGCCGACTCTCCCGGACACTCGGATAAGGTGACCAACGGTATGCGCGCACCTACATACATTTTCCAACAGTACATGTGCAATCTTGAAACGCGCGCAGAATAAAAGTAGCATCTTGCATGTTCTGCTGATCGTTCTGCCCAAGCTTCAGACAGACGAAAGAGAGCCTAGCCATCGTCCGACGTCCCCGATGTGTCACAAACATGCATAACGCAACCCCGATCCACAACACAACACAACCGACAACCTCAGAGCACGCTCTTGCATACACATATACACGCGCGCACGATGCGCACAGCGTCACCTCCGCCTCGAGCTCGTTCTCAGAGTACGGCACTAATTACGTACCCAAGTACCCCGTGCCGTGGTGGTCGTTGCCCGACCACCTTTACTTTTCGGACACTGTGTCCTCCTCTCCCAACTACGTTTAGAGGTCCTCCTCGTCGGCGGCGCTCTTCGCAGTGGCAGACGCCGCGCCCCTCTCGCGTCCAGACGCGCGTGTCGCCCCGTTCTCCATCGTGCGCCGCCTCTCTGGCTTGAACTTTGCCTGAACGTCAGCTGAGCACAACGTTAGCATTCAGTGCGCGGAAGGGAGGTGGTGAACGCGGGTGTGTCCGGAGCAAGTCTTGAAGAACTCGGCGGGCTCCTGGCCGCGGTGCCTGGGGAACGCGAGCATCGCGGTCGTCGCGATGTAGTTTGTCTTGCCCGCGTGCACAAGCACGTAGTACTCGAGCAGGTACTCGCGCTCGGCTGGAGGTTCGCGAATTAGCGTGGTCAGCGATCGCGCGGTGGGCCCGAAGCAGAAGAATGGTGGGTGGGCGCACCTTCGTCGACTTCCTCTCCTTGTTCGGAGCTGAGGACTTTCTTCGCGGTCGCTCTGCAGTGAGACCGGTCAGATATCAGCGATGTGGACAGAAGAGCGAAGGGGTGGGCTGGACGTACTCGTCGATGCTCTCGAATTCCATCTTCGTGCCGAGCGCCTGAGAGGCCGCTTCGGCGAGCTCGGCCCCTGCGGTAAGTTGAGGACCTAAAAATGCGTTAACTCCTGCCCCAAAAGCGCACAACCGATTGTAAGTACCCACCAGTAGCGACAATAACCTGCCCGCGCACGTTATCCGCAAGCTCCTGCGGTCCTTCCGACATGACCACATACGCTGTGATCTGCGCAACGTCCCCGAGCGCGACCGGCGCGACCTTGTGGTCCTCCCCTATCGGCAGCGGGAGCTTCCCTTCGCCCTGCGCCTGTTTCAAGTACAGCAGTAGGTTCTACGCGTAGAGCCCCGCGCGAATCACACACGGGGAGTGGCCGGTGTCCCCGGAAGAGGTGTCGCCCTTGGGGTGCCTGGCGAACGTCTCGAGATCGATGAACTCGCGCAGGCGCGGCTGGGTGAAGTACTCGGCGTAGTCGGCGCTCGCACTGGAGAGAGAGGAGGATGAGGTTTTGGACGGTTTGGCCTTCTTCGCGGCTTCGATGAGCGTGTGCGTGATATTCGCCTTGTCCTGTAGGTACCCAGACTCGATTCAGCGCCGTAGCTTGGACATGAGGAGAGGACGCACCTTGCGCGCAGGCGGGATGAACAGACAGGTATCGACGAGAGACATCGCCTGGACGTGCGCCTCCTCGTCCTTTGTGTCGTACACGACCGTCGTCACGGCGTCGCACTCCTTCAGGACGGACCTGGTTTTTTCGGAGAATACAAGCGCAGTGATCTCCTCGTACTTACTTGCGTCCGCGTCGTCCGCAGTGAGGAGCTCCACGATGAGGCGACCGGTCTGGCCCTCGCCGGCGGTGATGAGGATCTTGCGCGAGGACGAGGACCTGCCGCGTGCCCGCCGACTTGGGCTCGCCGTTGCTGGTCCGCTTGAGGGCTATCTAGACGTCGGTTTATAGGGGAAGCGTGGGAGCAGAGGGAAAGAGAGGCGCGTGGGGGCGGCAAACGGAGGGCGGCGGGCTTTATGCAAGAGGTCGTGGATCCATGACGAAATAACTAGGGTCGTTGGTTTTCGATTGGGGACCTGCGACAGCAAGAGGATCTTTCAGACACCCTTCCGAGCTCGTCGCTACCTGAGGTGTCGTTATTCTTGGCCGCTGGCTGACTAGATGCCTCCCAGACAAGTTAGGTTGGTCGCGCAGGAAAGACACGATGGCCTAAAGCGCTGCTTTTGCTAGCTAGGCTCCTCGGGGTATTGACATGATGCGGAGGGTAAGTCAGCCCTAGATTGAGCACGCAGCCCATGAGAACATGTAGCGAAAGAAAGTACTTTGCGCCTTGGGTGGGTGGTGTGGTGGAGAGGTCCAACAATCACCGAGGCGCGACGCCGCCGACGCGCGTCGGTACTGACGCTTACAAGGCCAAACGCGGTCAGGTGATCTCCCACCACGCGTGTCCTCGACGCGAGCTGAACTCTATCTCCGGCGGCGGTCGTTGTGACGCTGAGAGAATGGAGCCCGGCATGCTCCTAGTCATCTGAACTCAGCCATGCAGCAAGTGGAATGACTTCCAATGGCAGGCTCAGGATGTATGTTCTTCCGCCCAGACCGAAACCGACTTTGTCCGCGCTCTCGATCGCTCAGAGCCCCGAGAAGTCCCAGCCATATGCTAGCATACAAGGAGAGGTCACACACGTGCCGTGATCGCAGTTTAACCGGCCCGGATCCACGAGAAAGCATCTCGCCCGAGCTCCCCGAGCAGAAGCAGATGACGCGAGTCACGGCAAACATCCCAGGATATCAGGACTTCAGATAGGCCCAGGAACTTGAAGCAAATGATAACTGTCAAAAATCTCTTTGTACGGGGACAAAGGATTAGTGACAGTTATAATTTGCTTCACGATCTTAAAGTCATTCTGGGGCCATGATATCCTGCGGTGTTTGCCGTGAGTGACGCTTGTGCGGGCCTGCGACAACGTTGTTCCTGATGCATGCAGTCTGCGCTAGATACTGCACAGTACGGAAGCATGACGAGGACTGCGACATATATCCACGGTATGTAACTAGAAGTTCAGCGTAGGCATCGGGAGACGCTCACCAGAAATACACGTTCTCAGAGCGATGCACGGAAGTTAGACAATCCGTATACGTGCGAGACACGCGTTAGGAAACAGACGAGCCCACCGTTTTCACACATGACCTGTTCCAGAGACGATCTGTGAAGAACGTCCGTCGAAGTCGTGTACGCGGAATGTGTGCGCCACCAGGTGGTGGCGACGGGCCGTGTTCATCATAAGAGGGGGCAAAATTGGTTCAGCGCACGTCGTCGGTGTATGAACAGATAGTTTGCCTCACCGTGTCCGAGATATTGCTGAGCAACGACAGGTAAAAGATATCCCATAGCAGTGGCATGTGTCTTATGTACACGTACAGCATCGGCGAAGCTTTACGAGAGATCCCGGGCGACCGCCAGACGTATCTGACCACCTGGTCTATGCAAAGGAGGGCGTATAGCACGAGCAGCACTGTTCAGATGTCATATTAGCACCTCATGACTTAGGATAAGGTGAAACAGACACAGAAAGCGTACTTGGGCTTACGCAGAGGATGTTGTCAGTCGCTCTCCTGCTCAGATATGTCAGACATGCGTCGTAGCATTCGTAGTAGTGTGGGGACTTGCGATGCCTGATATACACCAGCGACTTCCGAAACGCTTGTGACAGTAGAGATGGCTATGAAGTCTCGGACCGCGTGGAGAGGGCTAGTCGCGGTGGAGGGACGGAGCGGATGTGGGAGAATCGGGCTGGGGCGTGTCGTTTGTTGAGGGCGGTTCGTTTCAGCTAGAAGGTATAAATACTCGTCAATCGAGTACCTGGAGGTAAGCTCGCGATGCGAACCTGTTTGGGGCGGCTACATAGAGCGATTGCGGTGCTAGCGATGGTTTGAAAACCTTCCTTCCGGGCGTAGGCGTACGAACAGGATCGCGTATTGCCATACCTGGCAAACTGCGCGTTGATACTCTCAAACCCCATCCTCGCGCCGAGTGCCTGAGGCCGCATATGGACAAGATCTGCTCTCGCGGTGAGCTAAGGGGTTGCACCAGTATCAGATTTTGCCATAGAGCCGTGCATATATACTCACCGATAGCGATGATATCCTGATTCTGCACACCTTCTCCGAGTCTGTATGATCCCCCCGATGTAGCGACATACACGGCGATCTGGGTAACGTCCCCGAGCACAACGCACACGACCACGATTGGCAGAGAGAACCTGCCCTCGTCCGGCGCCTGCTCAGCGTAGAGCCGCAGGCCATCCGTGCAGAGCTTCGCACAGATTAGGAACGTGGAGCGACTCGTTTCTCGTGACCAGATGTCGCCCTTGGACTGCATGTTGAGCGCGTAGACGCCGATGGACGCGGGCGGGCGTAGGTAGGCGTCGCGCCCGGCCAGGGGTTTGAATGCTTTGGATTTCTTCGCGATCCCAAGAAGCGTGGGCGTAACTCCAGCTATATACTACAGCCATGCTCGAGCGAGTTTTATTCCCGAAAGAGTAGGGAGAAGACGTACCTTGCTCGTGGACGGGATCAGCAGACAGCTGTCGGCCGTATACATCGCCTGGACGGACGTATCCTCGTCGTTGGAATCATACACGAGGGCCTTCATGGTATAGAGTTCATCTAGCACGTACTAGATCCGTTCTATGATAACAAGCATAGTGCGCTCGTCGTACTTTAAATTGGTCGCCTATACATCGTGCGTCGCGAGGAGCGCGAGAATAGGCGGCCGATCTGACCGCGCCGGCGAGGATTCTGCACGAAGACCTCGGGTGCGAGCTCTGTCAAGGTTTTTATCTTGGGAGTGCAGGTGCGGGGGTAGAGGAGAAGGGGGGTGCATATGGGGGCAGCGAAGAGAGAGCGGCGAGGTTTATGGGACAAGGTGCGGGTGAATAACGAGATACCTGGCATGTGGGCTTCGAAATTTTATCCCTGAGAACCTACGCCGACGGGAGAAGCAGCCGTACGCTTCCCTGCCAGACTCGACATCATCTCATCCCGCCGATGTGCAAACCAAGAGTGATGATGAGGGTGCTCAACTACCTAAGAGACAGAAAGGCCTAGAGACTGCAGGCAGAAGAGAGCTGCAACGCCCGAGGCGTGTGGCACGCGTCACCGGCGCTTGAATCGCAAACGCGGTCAGGTGATCAAACGACCTCGCGTGTGCGCGACGCGACGTGCCAAACTCTATCTACCGGGGCGGGCGTAAAGACTCGACTGCGCCGGGGATCATCAAGAAATGGCGGATTTAACCCGCACATGTTTGCAAAAGCATTTTTGATACGGGTCCTTTGCCGAACGGGCGCAGTACTCGATAAATCTGGAATTTCATTCATGCAACATCGCAGAGCACGTTTCTTCTGTCGTAGTGTGGTGCAGACAGAAAAATGGAGGAGGTTGCTCCTGTGGCGTGACATAGGGTCGTTATATGCGTCCAAAAGCACGAAGAGTGCTGGACATCCGCCCGTACAAGATTTGCTTACACGGGGAATTCGTTAAATCCGACGAATGCGGCATCCCTTGAGAACAGGGGCGGTTTCCTCCACGATAACGCCAACTCAAGGCGGGGAAACGGCGCGCCCACCATCTTGGAATATATTAATCTCCGTACCAAACGTAAGCGAGAAACATTGTGCGACAGAAACAGAGCCCGGGTACGTACCTTGTTCACGTCCTCGCTGAGCTAGGTCTGGACTGGGGCATGGTATTAAGACTAGCTCCGAGCAAGATGGGGTCGGAAAACGACTTCGCAGGCAGCGTTACTGCAGCGTCGCTATACGGGAGCAACCTGCTCGTCGAGTGTGAGGAGATGATGTGATACATCGCGGCCTGCAAAAACCTCGAGGTTTGAGTTTTTGTGCTCGATGTTTTAATGCAGCGTGATCAAGAACGTACACGTCGTCAGTACGGCGTCGTTTTCATGCGGCAGTATTAGGAAAAAAAATTGCGATGTGCGGACAGGACGTACCTGGGTTGCGAGTTCGTCGACGACCGCGCATGGTGATGCCACTTTCTGCGAAGTCGTGAGAGCTCTTGACGTGGCCGTATATTAGTAGAGTGCCGGTGGGCGAAAGCGACTTCATGTTCGGCATAGCACCGTAGCGACATCAGCACTGATGCGGTAGCAGTGTATGCCAAAGACCGGACGGGATTCAAGGTAAAGAATACGAGCAAGCGGAATCTGGAAAATAATGAAATACATACAGGAAGCTCAGGGACCCCGGAGAAACAGACGAGGAGATATCACATCCTGCGCCGATCTGGAGTATCCAGTCATTCTGCCTGATCAAGCTGAGAAAGCTGGTGGGATAGAAGTGTGAGAAGCGCGTCATGAAGGGTCTCGCCTCGGCAGCTGTGTGCAGTTTCCGGTATCGTACAGATCATCGCGTCGAGGATATCGGACAGTTCGAGCTCGTGTTAGTGGTGGATAGAAGCCTAAGCCGAAACTCTTCGACGACGTCGACGGTGGATACAGGGCAGTAAAGTGAGTTGGAATTTTCCTTGCGTCAGTACCACTTACGAAGCAGCAGAATACCACATACCTCACGCGTATGCTGCCGTGATAGCATACACCACCAGGTCCTAGTCTGAGATCTTGAACATCATCAGGAAAAGCCAAATCCTCCAGACGGAGACGCCCGACTCCAGCGCTCCAGGGGCCTCCATATGGAGACACGTTCTCCATCCCTGCGACAAACCTCATCTCGCGCTTGCTTCGACGTACGAGCTCATATATCTGGCCTTCCGTAGGCCGGCCGCAATGATTTTAATTGTGAGCGGGGAGGGCGTCGTTGGTGAGTCGCGCGGGGAAGCCGTGGGAACGCCTCCATAGGCTCCATATGGCCGCGGATGGAGACAGGGCGTCTCCGCATATTGGGGGGGAGTCTCCAGCGCTCAATCCAACCACCTGTTACCATATAGGGCCCCTGGTTCCTGAGGTCATTCCTGATGATTGCGTCCACGAGGGCCTTGGGTATCAACTGCACGTTCTCAAAGAGAGAAAATGGGGTTATCCCGTATTTATGTTCGTGTACTGTACCATTTCGATCAATTCAACGGGGCCTGTGACCGGTGACATGGTTCGACTAATTCACAGGTTCGACGGCGCCGGGCGGACGGTGTGACCGACCGCCACTTTCGACCGATTTGGGCGCCCGTCAGCGCGCCGGAAAATTGGCGCCCGTTTGACCCCCCCGACGGCAGACTTGGTGACCTGTGACACGACCGGAAATTTCGACCGACAGGGGCCTCTGTGACCCGTGACATGTCGAATTGATCTAAATGGTACAGTATTTGCTATTTGTCGGGTCGCCAGGAGGACTGGTGGAGGAAATGAGTGAGGAGGAGGATCAGGTCAGGATCAAAGCCCGTGAGCGCCTGTACCCCGGCATCTGCCGAGGCGTTCAGTATGGCGCCACGCAATCGCCTACGTCTCTCGCCTAGCGATCCTCCTTCTCCTCCCCAAACCACGACGTCACTACGCTTGTACAAACACAGATTCCTGGGGGATATCTAACTACTCTCTCAGTCAATTAAAACTTGCTCCTCGCACTGATCGCTTTGTCCACGCTCAGCAGGCGATCGGCGTGGACTCCGGGCAACTTCATGTTCGCCTCCTCCATGCGACTCTATCACTCAAAAGCGCTATCCTACCTGCGCTACATTCACCGTTATTGATCAAAATTATATGTATGTGCTCCTCCACCTGATCCTTTGCCCCCACTGTGTCCTGTCTCGCTCCTGTTTTCACGCGTGGACTCCTGAAGGCCTAGGACAACACCTCATCGGCGATAACCGAATGACCGCATACCAGCGGACCTCAGTAAACATCATCGGAAGGTAAGCCGCTAAGTAACTCTCTTGTATGAAGAGACCTACACACATTGATAGCATGATGCGCTTCGGATGTCCGTGTGCAGTATGTCCGCGACGACCCATGCCGCGCCCTCCCCCGCTGCCTGCCAGGCAGATCTACATCGCAGTCCGCAAGCCGTCACGGAAAGCAGTCAACATTGGTACGCCATGGCCTGCTTCTTCTGTACCAACAACAATCGCGCAGTACCTCGCCACCTCGACCACAGACGTCGCGCACTCGGCCTCGTCGTGGACGTCTTTGCTTGCGCGTTTTGCGCTCCGATGGGCGATCGACGTCCCCCTCGGGTACGACGCGTTTACATACTTGCTACACCAGGCCGGTATGTTGATGCGACCCGATTGTAGATCAGGGTGATTCTGGCTAGACCGGACTTCCCGCACACACACGTCTTTGGCGGGATGATGAGCGCCCGTGCGCCCGTCTTCGCCGCGCTTGCGTTTCCATGCCGGGGAGCAGTTTGGATTCCTTACACCAAGGTAGCCTAATCCACTCCCTGCGGCCGCGCTCCAAGCTGCGCCCGTCGCAAACATGGGCGACACAACACACTGCTTGGCGCTGCGCTCGTTCCCGAGGTCCCCCTCTGCACCGGCTCGACTGCGGTATCTTCTCTACGCTCAAGGTTTCGCTGAAGTATGGCTGTGCTGGACGCTACGCCTACTACAACTTATTACCGAGTATTGTACGCAGTTCCGATGCGTTCGCGTCGACCATCACTCCGCCCGCGTCATATCGGTTGGTCCCGATGTGTCCACCCCCTTAAAGTCACGCGCTTCCTAACGTCGGATCTGCCTAAGTGGCACAGTGGCGTACGGCTCGCAACGAACAATCTCTGCGCGGGCACTCAGCTGGAACCCTCCAACTGGATCGAGATCAATCTCTTCTTCTGCGCTCACTTGCGTCTCGGTCGTCGGACAAGGCCTCCGATCTCCAACCCTCCACATGCTGACCTCAAACGCGCCTGATCGACGGAACGCGCGCTTTGGTCGTATAGTCGCGCACGTCTCACCCTTCCGCCCTCGTGAAGCGAGCTGACCTCGCGCGTATTAGAGGAACATTCTCACTGACACGGCCATCTCACCAAAGGTGTCTTCGTGCTGTTCCTGATTCTCCTGGTGTTCTGGCAGCAGGAGTCACCGCTCGCAGTGCAAGGCTCCCGCGCATGGCTTCCGAGACGCCGATACCTGTTTGTTTAACGATAAGGCCGACTACCATCTGTTGCAAAAGGGTGTGCGCCTCGCGCCGCTCCGCATAGGCAAGGGATTCTGGGCCTCAGGGCACCCGCTTCAGAGGTTCATCGTGCTCGGCGGCGACGACGGTCGTATCAACATCGACGTGCTCGTTCAGCGAGATCTTGGAGACCGAGGTGTGGTTCTGCGGGTGTGTAACACATCAGTGGTCCCGGAGACTGAGATGACGCACACGATGGCACCCGCGGTGGTTGTGGCAAGGACGTGTGCAGATACGACATGGTCGATGACGAGGCTGTGCGAGGGACGCGGTGCGAGTGCTTTGGGGGACATTGATTATGTGCTCTATCGTACCGTCTCGCGATGTACCGCATGGCTCATTGTTGGCAATGCGAGTCAGTGTGGGACTTCCGGGCACGGTAGCAGACGTATTTCGGTGTTGTACACTGTTCAAGTATCCGAACGGCGGATAGCAAATGAGACCCGAGCTCTACGAAGAAACCACACGTTCTCCTCATGCATCGTGTCGAATCTCTTACTCACCCGTCTGATGAAGCCGATAGCTATCAACGAGCTTGCGCCGCGAACACTCAACACGGTAGAAAGGATGAAGTGATTGATGTGCGTACTCGATATAAATAGTTGCCCCGAGCTTGAAGCTCTGAAGCAGCCACACGACTCGACTCTCATTCCTCGCACCTACTCTGTCCTTCACCTGCCACTCGCCCTGCGCACGCACCACCGTGGCCGAGACATGTCTTCGTCCAACTCTGCCAGCACTGCAGAGCTCATTTCTGCCTATCAGAGCATGTAGGTTTTCAGGATTCAAGTAGTTTGGAGTATATGACAGATACATTCGCGCAGGAGAACGGACCACATCATAACTGTGGTGATTGCGAGTATGCTCGGTTCTTCTGTGTCAATGTCTTAGAATCTCCGTGCGGTACTGATTGATTACTCAAACAGCTCTCCTTCTGTATGATGCCATCGTGTGCATGGACATGGAAGTTCAATATGTCTGGCGGGCACCAAAGGCTTCGCACAAGCTCTCGCGGCTCCTGTACATATACAACCGGTACATGTCCATCCTATGGAACCTCCTCGACATTGGGTTGATTGGCTCAATTTCGGACACTGTGAGTTCTACTTGCGAAAGATGTCTAACCGATGCACTCTGAATTGGACGGATACCCACCAGGGGTGAGCACTTGCATTTGCATGTAAACATCTGGGGCGCTCCTCACGCTGTTCCACCGAGCAGCTGTACTGCACTTGATTGGCTCGGAATCGTCTTGGATGTTCTGACCATGCTCGGGCCTGCCTGTGAGTGGGAATCCGCTGAACATGGGTCTGCAGGTTGAAATTCTGCTCACATCACATGCACTACCCAAGCTTTCACCACTCTGAGAGTCTATGCGCTCTCGGGAGCGAACAAGATACTGACAGGTGCTGTGCTGCTGCTGAGCATGGGTCCATTCCTCGTCAATATAGTATGCTGTCTAATTATTGCATGCATAGACATCTTGCTGATAGAGAATTCTATCATAGAGTACATTGTACCAGATTGTACCCGTCAACCTACCACCACCGTTTCACTGTAGCAATGATGTTAACGTTAGTAATACGGTTTATGTGTTGTGAGTTCTCACTTCTTCTATGTCAATCTTGCTCATGTCAACCCCGGTACTTGACAGGTGTAAGTCCTGAGATGCAGAGCAAAGATGTACCCATTCACACATCTGAACAGTGTTGATCATATCGAGAACCTGCATAATCCTGGCAGACACAGTGGCTCTGGTGGTCACTTGGTGGCGCACCCGTGCTACCCGCCAGGCATCGACTCATGTTTTGCGACGGTCTTCTCTGGAACAAGTCCTGTGGGATAACGGTGGGCCAAATTGTTGTTTGGAGTTCTCATGATTGCAGGCTGATAGATACAATCCACAGGAAACATCTACTTCTGGTACATTGTCTCTCATTCTGATGCTGCACTTGGTCCCAAACTCGCTGCATTGACAGCACATTGGTTGCTATGAACATAGCGAATGTGGTCCTCAAAGCTGTGGAAATATCGGTGTGTTTCAGCTCTATTGCACGTCAGCTTTTATTGACTGAACATTTGCTCATCTTGCAGATTACAACATATCTCATTCAAGCAGGCTATGTGATTCTGCTGATCGACCCGTAAGAATGTCCCTTGTATATTGTCCTCGCCACAAATGATTGTGCAAACCCCGTCTTCTACAGCATCAGCTCAATCTTGAACTCTCGCTTCCTGTTGGCCCTCTACGAGACCAACGCCCGCCTTGAGCGGGGCGGATCCTCTGCCTCGTCGTTCTCGACGCTCGATTTCGGCGAAGCCGATCCGCGAGCAGCGGGGTCTCCGGAGCTCCCGGAATTCCTCAACTCTCTCGCCGGCCCCATCCATTCCTTCCCCGACCACGATCCGGAGCTCTTCGACCCGAAGCCGACGACGGAGCAGCAAGAGCGCGAGGGGGAAGCGGGTGCGGAGTCCGGGTCCGAGGTCGAGGCACAGGTGCAGGCAGACTCGATTGAAGTAGGCGAAGGCTCCGAGCGGGTGTGATTGCGGTACTGTTTATTTCCGACCTCGGTTTGCTTTGCATGATGTGGTTCTCATTGTAAATTCCTCTTCTTGACTGGCGAATGCATCTCAGCATACTCCGGACCCTTTCCCCAGACTCGTCTTCACCTAGATACCGTCACGAATTGTGTACCAGGCAATATTTATGGACCTGCTGATTTCTTTTACTCGCACCACGAACGTTCTGACCACCCTCTGAACCGGATTCCACGGCGTAAGTGCGTTTTCGCAAATGCTCTGATCTCACAATGTGTGTTTTCTTTACGATTCCTCGTTAGAAATGGGAAATCCCGGCACTTTCACGATTTTGCGACGGTGCTGACCTGTGCAAACTCCCCCGGACACTCGTCTGGCATGGGCAACAGTATGTGCACACTTACATATACTGTCAGACGGTACATAGGTAATCGTGAGATGTAGACGCACCAAAGGCAGCATAGAGCCCATTCTGCTGATCATTCCGCGCGAGCTACAGGCGGACGAAAGTGAACATATCTTTCGGCCGAACTCCCGACTGTGGTACGCGACGAAACAACACGCATCGCCAATACCCAAGACTACGAAGGTCACAGAGCACGATCTCAGATACACATATACACGCACGCACGGTGCGCATGGCCCTAACTCCGCCTCGAGATCGGTTTCCCGGAGTACGGTACTAAACACGCATCCCTTAGGGTACCAGGCGCACACCGCGGTCTTCATTGGCCGCACGCCGCCCTTTTCGGACACTGTGTCCTCTTCCCCAACCTACATATCGACGTTCTCCTCGTCGGCGCTCTTCGCAGCCGCAGCCACGCCCTTGCCGCGTCCAGACGCGCGCGTCGGGACGTTCTTCGTCGCGTCCTCCGCGCCCCCGTTCTTCATTGTGCGCCGCGTCTTGGGCTTGAACTCCGCCTGCACGCCAACCGCACACGACGTCAGCGTTCCTTTCGCAGAAGAGAAGGAAGAGAAAGCGGGGGCGTACAGAGTAAGTCTTGAAGAACTCGATCGGCTCTTGCCCGCGATGCCCGAAGAACGCGAGCATAGCGGTCGTCGCGACGTAGTTTGTCTTGCCCGCGCGCACGAGCGCGTAGTACTCGAGCAGGTAGGTACTCGCGCTCGGCTGAAGGTTCGCGAGAGGGCGGGGTCAGCGATCGCGCGTTGCGCTCGGCAGCAGAAGGGCGGTGTGTGAACGTACCTTCGTCGACTTCCTCGCCTTGTTCGGAGATGAGGATTTTCTTCGCGGTGTCCCTGAAGCGAGACGCGGAGGACGTGAGTGGCACACCCCTGGATGACTCATGTGCAGGACATACTCGTCGATGCTTTCGAATTCTGTCTTCGTGCAGAGCGCCTGAGACGCCGATTCGGCGAGCTCGGGCCCGGCGGTAAGCTGTGGACTCCCAAAGTCAATCCGCGCCGCACGAGCACACGATCAACCACGAATACGCACCTGTAACGACGATAACCTGCCCACGCACGTTATCCGCAAGCCCTTGCGGCCCCTCCGACGTCACCACGTACGCCGCGATCTGCGCAACGTCCCCGAGCGCAACCGGCGCGAACTTGTGGTCCTCCCCGATCGGCAGCCTCAGCTTCCCCGCGCCCTGCGCCTGCTTCGCGTACAGAAGCAGGTTCTACCCGTAGAACCCGGCGCTTATCACACCGGGCGAGTGGCCGGTGTCGCCTGCGAAGGTGTCGCCCTTGGGCCGCATGGCGAGCACTTCGAGGTCGATGAACTCGCGCAGGCGTGGCTGGGTGGCGCGTGAGGCCTAGTCGGCGCCGGCGCTGGAGAGGAGGATCATGTTTTGGACGGGTTTGGCGGCCTTGGCAGCTGAGAGGAGCGTGCGCGTGATCTTGGCCTTGTCCTGTACATACCCAGACTCGCGTCAGCATCGTAGCGTGAAACGGGGGAGAGGATGCACCTTGCGCGCGGGCGGGATGAGCAGGCAGGTGTTGACGAGCGACATCGCCTGCACGAGCGCATCCTCGTTCTTCGCGTCGTACACGATTGTCTTTACCGCGTCGAACTCCTCGAGGACGGCCTTGGCCTGCTCGGAAAAGACGAGCGCGGTGAGCTTGTCGTACTTGCTTGCGTACGTGTCGTCCGTCGTGAAGAGCTCGATGATGAGGCGGCCGGTCTGACCCTCGGCTGCGGTGATGAGGATCCTGCGCGCGCACTTGGGCTGTGTCTGCGGTTTCTGTGTGCCGCTGGACTTGGACTCGCCGTTGTTGGTGCGCTGGAGAGCCATGGCAGGGTTTGTTTTGCGAGGCGAAAATCGAATGGGGAGGTAGATAGAAGGATGGAAAGAGGGTGGGCTGGTAGGCGAACGGAGGACGAGGAGCTTTATCGGACGACTCGACATGGATCCATGACGGAACGGAATCTTGGCTGATCCGCAAGTTGGAGAGAAAGAGAAGTTACTCATTTTTCACCCGCCATATGTACGGCAGAATATCGAGATTTCCGGGCGCGCCTTTTTGCTCCGCCCTTAGTCGACGTTCACCGTGCATGTTCCTTCCGAGTACTAGTGTTCTCGTATTGCTGGTGCATTTCAGCTAGGTCTAATAGGTTTAATTAGCACCGAGTTGTTCCTATGGCCTGGATGAAGCAGACTTTCAAACTAAACGCTTCGTAGTGAAGGAGAGTTGCGGCTTACGGCCATGGCGGTGTGGTGGAGAGAGAGGATCACCGACGCGCGACACGCGTCACTAGCGCTTACATTGCGAAACGCGGTCAGGTGACTTGCCCGCCTCGCGTGTCTTCGACGCGACCTGCTGCCAAACTCTATCTTCCGTACGTACTGGATCCTCCTACATCTTAAAATGATGATGCTCAAAGTCTTGGGACGGAAGCAAAGTACGCAAGTTTGGCGAATGCGCGTTCCCCGGCCTTCTAAATCAGCGGCACGATACCGTAGTAGTCAAGGGCTGCGGAGCCCACATAGATTTAGTGTAAAGAGCCAGCGGATGCAACTTCATAGCATACATTCTACCCCGACAAGTAAAATCAAGGCAGGCCCGGGCGACGAGACGTTGGACAGGGAAACGGTGATCACATCTGGTGCTCTCCGACCTTTCGACGCGATTCCTCTGCTTCAAGCTCCGCCCTCGCCTCAACCTCGATCGCGACGTGCGACGTTGTACCCGCGTAGACCACTCCAGCTCGTAGGCGGGGATGGACTGACTCGGCCCCCCGAGAGAGTTGAGAAGTTCGGCAAGCTTTGGCGAACCCGCACAAAGGTCTTGGCCGAAAGACGGGGCGGAAGACGATGCTGCCACGCCGTCCGTTCCTAAGGGTGGTTGTTTTCGTATAGGGCGAGCAGGAACTTTGTTCGCTGGACGTTCGGCGAAGACGATGGAGAACGGTGGGTCGGACCGCCTTACAGATCAACAAAGGGCTTGACGAGGTTTAATACTTGGTACGGCTGCGGTAATACCTGCGAAGTATGCTGCTGGTTAACGATTGACGGGCCTGTAGGTCGGCAACCACTCACCGTGAGCAAAACCATAGTCACCTCCGCGACGTTCAGCGACACGAGTGTGCTGTGCGTGCAGCGGCGTGAACAGCGCAGCGTAGGAATAGGGAGACCTTCACCAAAAATACACCTTCCCGCGATGCACCGAAGATAGAGGATCAGTATACGGGCGAGACGCAATCGAGGAAACGCATTGGCCCACCGTTTTCCCACATGATATATTCCAAAAATGATCTGCGAAGAACGTCCGTCGACGTCTTGTACGCAGAATGTGTGCGCCACCAGGTGGTGGCGACTGCCAGAACGTCTGCCACGATGGAACAGACCCTCGCTGTGACAGCCACAATCCAGAAAATCCAATGACCGTTTCTCGGCCGAACGTCCGACTGCGACTTACACCGAGCGGAAGCAAATGTCAGCGTGATATGATGATGCTACATAGCAGCCGGGACTTCTCACGCGACATAGATCGTTGTACTCGTCGCCATTTCGATCGAAAAGCCCTCTAGATGAGGCATATTGAGTGGAATGTCTTGGTATAACGTGCTCTAAGGCGATACGCCATGTCAGCAGACATGTTGACTGCGGAGCTGGCGAGGCAACATACCTCGTTCAGGAGGAACGGCCCCCGGCTCAGTGATAGTACAGCGTCAGATAGCGCATTGTGACCCTCGGAGAGTGCGTAGACTCTGTGAGTGGGGAATGCTTGAACGAAAGTATGTCGTGAGCGGACGTTGGAACCGTATTCATGAACTCGGAATTGCACTTACTGGCAGACCCAAGAAAGGTGAGCACCTCGATGATCCGTAGGACCCATCGTACCGCTGTACAGCTGCTCAGAGGCGTGTTGTCAGGGGCGTGTATGACGCATGTCGACAAGCGCGATTGTTCACTTCTAGAGGGAGAAAAGTGGTTCAGCGCCGGTCGTTGTTGTATAAACGGAGAGTGTGCCTCACCGTGTCAGATATATCGCTGAGCAACGACAGGTACAAGATATTCCACACCAGGGGCATGAGCCAGTTGCACGTGTACAGGGGCCGCGATGCATTACGAGAAACCCAGGGCGACCGCCAGACGTATCGGACCTCCTGGTCCATGCAAAGGATGCAGCGAAGTGCGTAGTGCACGAGCAGCGTTGTTGAGATGCTAAATTAGCACCCCACGACTTAGGATAAGGTGGAACGGACGAATAAAGCGTACTCGGGATGTCGAAAAGGATGTTGCCAGCGGCGCTCCTGCTCATATATGTCAGACATGCGCCGTAGTGTTCATAGTAGTGCGGGTACTTACGAGGCGTGATATACAACAATGACTTCCGAAATGCTTGCATCTGTAAACGTAGCCATGAAGGTTCGCTTCGCGTGCAGAGGGGCAGTCCGCGTCGCCACGGATGGATTGACCGGGCGTGGAAGAAGAGAGTGGGGTCGCGTCGTTTTATGAGGGCGGTTCGTTCCATCCGGTGTATATAAAGGTCTCGATACATGGATGGGCAGTCGAGTACGTGTATGCAGCGGTTAACATATATAACATTGAATGGAGGACAGATGCGAGTGCGTACCGATTATGCCTTAGAGAACCCGGTCAGCTCCTAGTTTGCGGCCTGCGGTGTCCGAATAACGCGAGCATCGCAGTCGTCGCAGCGTAGTTCGTCCTCTTGCACGCGCGCACAAGCGCAGAGTACTCGAGCAGGTACCCGCTCTCAGCTAGCGATGTGCTGGAGCGTGTGGTGAGTGATCGCGCGTTGGGCTCGAGCGTAGAAGCGCGGTGAGTGGACGGACCTTTTGACGTTCCCACCGTGTTCGGAGTTGATGGTGTTTTCCGGCTCTCTGCAGAGATACAGGTCGTACATGAGTGCATAGAGCAAGTCAACGGACGAAATGGTGGGACGTACAGTTCGATAATCTCGAACACCGTTTGCGTGCCGAGAGCCTGAGAGACCGCTTCGGAGATTTCAGGCTCCAGCTGTAAGTTGCGGCATACACCCACGACAGTTTCTGCCGCACGAGCATATACAGCTCTACATATGATACTCACTAATAGAGAGCATACCCTGGCCTCACAAAACGTCCACGATCCCATACAGGCTCACCGATGTGACGACATACGCCACGATCTTCCCGGCGTTCCCGAGCACACCTGATGCGTGTCGTGATCCTCCCCGATCGGCAGCGATAGCCTGCTTTCAGCATGAGCTTTCTTCGCGTACGACAGCAGGCCCTCCACGTAGAAGGAGACGTGAATCACGCACGGGGAATGGCCCTTATCACCGGATGAGGTTTTGCCCCTTGATTGCTTGGAAAGCGGCTCCAGGATCAATATGACTGCGCGGACGAGGCTAGGCGTCGCACTAGACGGAGTCGGTACCCGCGAAGACGAGGTTTTGGAGGGGCTTGGGTGTATTTGCCACGTCGAGCTGCGCGAGCCATGGTAGCTTCATACTACAAACGTTATCCTAGACAAGAAGGGAGAAGACGTACTTTGCTTATGGGCGGCATCAGCAGACGGTTTTCGACCATATACACCGCCTGGACGAGTGCAACGTCGTCCTCGGTATCATAGGTCTTCACGGTGTCGAGCCCCTACAGAACGTACGTTCTGGATGACAAGCGCAGTGGGTTGATCGTACTGTGTCGCATACACGTCGTCCGCCACGATGGGCTCGATGATAAGGCGGCGGGTCTGACCTCGCCGGCGGTGAGGAGGATCCTGCGCCACTGATTTGGGGACACGCTCTGTGTGCAGCCAGACTCGTTTCTCCCTGGTTGCTGCGTTCCGGAGCCAGGGCGGGGTTGTCTTTTGGGAGTATAGGTATGGGGATAGTGGAGAAAGGCGGCAGATGTGGGGCGGGGAAGAAAGAGCGGCGGAGTTGGGGATCAATAGCGAGAACACCTGCAGTTGGGCTTTGAGATTCGATTCCTGAGGCCTGAGGCCTGAGAACCTACGCCAGCGGGAGAAGTAGCCGTACGCTTCCATGCCAGACTCATCGTTTCCGGGGCGTCATCTTATCTCGCCGGCGTGCAAACGACGCTGAGTAGGAGTCAGAAGCTACGAGAAGACCAGCTGTAGGCAGAACGTCCTAAAGACATACGAGTGAAAGAATGCCGCAACACCGGCGGTCTAAGGATAACTCGTTCGACGGAGGACCTGCGACACGCGGCATCGGCGCTTGAATTTGGCAAACGCGGTCAGGTGATCGAACGACCTCGCGTGTCCGCGACGCGACCTGCCAAACTCTATCTGCTGTGGCATTTGTAAAGACTCACTGCCCTGGCGGTTTACAAGCAATATTGATAGCAGATCTGACTCGTACATTTCTGCAAAAGCATGTTGGATACGGGTGCCTTAGTACGAGGGCGGAGCGTTATCCCCGCAGTAATCCCTTCGCGTGGCGGGAGCAGTACCTCTTGACAGATATGGAAGGCGCATCATGCGACGGCGCTCGCAAATGACGTCTCGTGCGCGCCTCTTCCGTCGCAGTACGATGCACACGGAAAGTCTGGAGAATGCTGTTCCCGCTGCGGCACGGCGGATCGTTATATGCGTCCATAAAGCGTGGGCGTGAGGAGCACTTATCCGCAAATACAAAGTACGAGTACACAATGAACCGTTTGTATGTCGCAAATACAGCATCCAAGTTAAGCTATTGCATGGCTTCATACTCCGTAGCGCCAAATCCAGGCGGGGAAATGGCACGCGCACCATCCCGGAATACATATGTAGGTCTCTATACCGGACGTAAGCGAGAAAGATTGTGCGGCAGAAACGGAGGTGGAGATACATACGTTTTACACGTCCTCGACGAGCTATGCTTAGACTGCGGAATGGTGTTAGGACCAGCTCAGCGCGAGGTAGGGTTGGCAACAACCTGACAGGCCGCGCTGAGGTAGTATCGTAAACGAGAGCACCCTCCTTGTAGAGGTTGAGGATATGATGTCGTACACGGCAGACTAGAACGACTGCGAGGCTTGAGTGTGTGCGCTCTGAGAGGACACATACCGGTCGTCGCTACGGCGTTTTTTTATGTGGCGGTCTCAGGACATAGAGTTTTGCGATGTGCGGACAGTACGTACCTTCTCTATGGGCTGACGACTACGCATGGCGATGTTACTGTCCCTCCATAAGTTCGGTGGAGCTCTGAGCATGGGAGTGAAGGGCACTGATGGCATGCTGGCATGCGAAAGCGACTTCAACTTCTGCATGGCACCGTAGCAACGCCACCATTGGTGCCGTACCAGTCTCATTTAGAGAACAGAGGAGCTGTAAGCGGAAAAATATGAGCAAGCGGGAACCAAAAGCACAGGAATCTCAGGGCCCCCCGTTTAACGCACAGGAAGACAGCAGATTGTGCGTCGACCGGAAGTGTCAAGATGTTCTGTCTGTTCAAGATGAGCAAAAGAGTGAGAGCGAAGGGTGAGAAGCATTTGGTGAGACGGCTCGCCTCGGTATCTCCATGCAGTTGCGGGTATGGTACAAATCGTCGGGCATGTCGGACAGCTTGGGGTCGTAGTAGCTAGAGGCCCGACGTGGTAGAGTCGACGAACACGCGGATAGTCGATAGAGCACATCTAAATACCGTGAGCACCTAGTCAGTATCGCTAATAGATCACTAAGACACTAAATACCTGGCTTGTAGGCAGCTATTATAGCATACGCAGCCAGGTCCAGGTAAGATGTGTCCGAGATCGTATGTCGCCTTGACGCGCGCCCACGACGGCCTAGATACGACCTTTGCCATGTGTGAGAGGGCGAGAGCAGTGATATTGAGCGTATCGGCATCGAGGCTTTTGCCTGTGTTGTTTGTCGCGCGTGAGGAGTACTAGTACTAGTAGTGGAGGCGATGAGAAGGAGGATCGCAGTCCGCGAGCGCCTGTACACGGCGTTTGCCGAGCCATTCAGTATCGAGATCGCGCGCGTTCGTCTGCCTGTCCTCGTACTGCGATGTCACTACGCTTATACCAACGCAGATCTCCATAGCTGCTATTCTATGGCTTTATTAGTCTACAAAAACTGATTCCTCAGTGCAGGGACGCTTTTCCGACTCTCGACAGTCCCCCAGCGTGGACTCCGGGACACCGCGATGATGGCTCCTCCATGATTGTCTCCTCCATGCAACCCTATCACTCCAAAGGCCTATCCTACCTTCGAAATGTACGTCATGAAAAACTACAGGGGTATGAAAGCTTTCCAGCTCATCTCCCATTCCACTGCGTCGTGTCGGCTCAGTGGACAACAATCCCACTTCCGCCTTTCACCTGAAGTCCCGAAGGCTTAGGATGACAACTCATCTGCGAAAACTGTATGACCATGTACAAGCCTTCCTCTTTATGAGTTATAGGCAGGTAAGTCACTCCACAGCTCTCCTATATGCCTAAACGTACCCACACTGACAGCAAGATGCGCTTCTTATAACCGTATACAGTATCTCCGCGACGACCTAGGACACGGCCGAGCGACCCCCATCAGGTATGTCGCATCTTGAGTTGTTAAAACTAGTCTCGTATGTCTATGCGCCCTGTGTATTATCGGATGATCTTGTCTAGGCTGGACATCCCACACGCGCACACGTCTTGGGCTTACAAGAGCGTGCATCTGCCCATCTTCGCCAACCTCGCGTTTCATAACGCGAGCAGCTGCACACCCGCCCCGTGTTGTATTATAACGCAGAAAAATTCTTCTCCATTCCCTGCTGTTGTGTTCCAGATTGTGGACGTCGAGAAAGCGGCGCATCACGCCACACACTCAGCACCGCTCAGGAAATATATACTGCCTGGCGCTGCTCTCATTCCCAGCGCCGACATCCGACTCTCTGCACCGGCTCGACAGCGCCATCTTCTGTGCACTCAAGGACCGGTGCAAAATCCGCTCCTGAGTTTCGTAATCCTGATTCTGGCGCGTCTGAGTCGACGACCATCACGCTGACCGCGTCATTCAGGTCGCATCCGACGCATCCGTCCTCGTTGACTTCACGCCCTTTCTGATGCCATATCAGACGTGGCCATCTTGCCAAAGACGTCTCTACGCTTTCTCGGGGTGCACGGGACCGATCATGGTGGACAGCATCTATGAACGGTCTTTGGACATTGAGATCTGTTTGTTGAACGATCCCGCCAACTACCACCCACACCGCAGATGAAGGTGCTCCTCGCGGCGCGGCGCGTAGGCGAAAGACCAGGAACCACATGATAAACACTCTAGAAGTTTAACGCACCCGTCGGCGATGTTGGAGGTATCGATCTTGACGTGTTCGTTTGGCGAGATCTAGGAAACCGTTGCCGTTATACGCCAATGCGCGGTATGGTGTTGCGGTGCAGTTTGGCGTGTGTGCGATGAGTCGGTGGTCCCGGAGACGGTGACGATGTCCACGTTGGTACTGGTTGCGCTCGTACCGGAGAAGTGCACGGAGCCCATACAGGATCTGGTGTAGTTCCAAGAGGCGCGCGAGGCAAGCACTCTGGGGACCATTGATTGGACACTCCACTGCGCTCTCTTGTGGTGCACCGTATGGCCTATATCTTCCGCATGGTACGTTGGTTCAGGGATATAGAAATACTCATAGTCCGGTGTTGTATACTGTTGGAGTCATCAGACGTCGTCCAGGAAGCGCCAAATGAGACCTGATCTCCACAGAGAACGCAATGAGCTTGCCTTATGCGTCATACGTCCTCGTTGAACATCTGACTTCTTAGTTCTGAGCGCGCGGCGCTTTCCTCAATCTTCACGATGCGAGAAGCATTCAATGACCACCATATGACAGTTGCGCTCCATCCTGTGGCATTCCTTGTTTACAACATTCATCTCTGCTTCTAACCACTCTTATACATCTTGCTCAGATTGGGCCGCGTGACGAACGGACTACAGCCTTGCACAGATCTATGGGCAGTCGGCGTAGTACGACGAGCACCATATGAATCAAATGTCCATCCGTTGCGTCTGCGAACCTCCACAGAAATGAACACAGGTGAATATAGGAGCCATAGGAACTGCTGAGCCCGACATCTAGCACGCATGGTCGCCATCTTGTGGAGATTGCGGGGCGAGGTCAGCGGTAGAGGCCATGAGGTAATCTCCTCGGTGAGCATCTTCCTAACACGGGTGTTGTCACATAGACAGATAAATCTTCGGGCTATGTATTTGCAGATAGGGACCGTCTTGCCATATCCCCTATGTGCAATGCTGGAAATGGATCCGGAGCACGCACCTCACCCACCTGATCAAACCGATGACTAGCAACAATCTTGCGGCGCAAACACTTCCACGCGATTGGAATCATGCAGAGACTGATGTGCATACCATACATAAACAGTTGCTCCTGGGCTTGAGTATCTGAAGCAGCCACACCACTCAGCTCTCATTTCTCGCACCTACTCCGTCCTTCGACTGCGACTTGCCCTGCTCACCCACCGCCGCGGCCTAGACATGTCCTCGTCTGACGCGTCCAACATCTCAGAGATTATTGCTGTGTATGAGAACGTGTATGTTCTGATGAACTCTGAACCTGGAAGGCTGTAAGCCGCACAAAGAGAGGTCTTCAGTCTGTGAGAGAACGACTCAATTGCATAGCAACTGTACCTGTAAGCCGCACAAAGAGAGGCTACAAGTACAAGTAAGTAAACATGTATGTAGGCATAGATGTAATGAGACTTACTCTTCAGTCTGTGAGAGAACGACTGAAGAGCAGAGGCGTACAGAGCTCTCCTTATATACTAGGTAGGAGAGCAATGAGTAATCATAGAGAGCGAAGTCATATGATAGTCTGACTGAGCGATGAGTAAGAAAACATAATCGACAATGAGTCAAAGAGTCCTTGGATGAGTAATCCTAGCTGCCTAGACTGTGTCTAGAATAGTCTGAAGCAATGTAGAACGTACCAGAAACATATGTAGGGATGACACAATACCAGTATGTACAGATCGCAAAAGAATGTACTGTATATGGTAAGTAAGATAGTCCATGCTGTGCG
>NW_007360328.1:2551344-2560224 GCF_000271585.1 Trametes versicolor FP-101664 SS1
CAGCTGCAAGTGCAGGGCCTGGTCGAAGTATAGAGAAGAAAGGCCGGACTATAAAAGGCCTGTGTAGCGACGTACGAGCTGACTAGGTAGTACTAGGTAAAGCACTCAGGGCTGCGTCACGAGCGCAGAAATGTCCCCCTGGTAGCAGTGTCGGCGGGCACAGTCAAGAGGTTAGGAAGATGGAGGAGGGAGGTGCACCAACCAGCGGTCGACGAAGGAGGGGCGCGCGCAAAGGTGTCGACAAGAGATAGCAACCGGTTAGAGCGCAGGGCTCATAACCTGATGAACTCTGAACCTGGAAGGCTGTAAGCCGCACAAAGAGAGGTCTTCAGTCTGTGAGAGAACGACTCAATTGCATAGCAACTGTACCTGTAAGCCGCACAAAGAGAGGCTACAAGTACAAGTAAGTAAACATGTATGTAGGCATAGATGTAATGAGACTTACTCTTCAGTCTGTGAGAGAACGACTGAAGAGCAGAGGCGTACAGAGCTCTCCTTATATACTAGGTAGGAGAGCAATGAGTAATCATAGAGAGCGAAGTCATATGATAGTCTGACT
The DNA here is from genome assembly GCF_000271585.1 of Trametes versicolor FP-101664 SS1. Taxonomy (NCBI): domain Eukaryota; kingdom Fungi; phylum Basidiomycota; class Agaricomycetes; order Polyporales; family Polyporaceae; genus Trametes; species Trametes versicolor. The sequence continues at coordinate 2,551,904 of NW_007360328.1, forward strand.
GAGCGATGAGTAAGAAAACATAATCGACAATGAGTCAAAGAGTCCTTGGATGAGTAATCCTAGCTGCCTAGACTGTGTCTAGAATAGTCTGAAGCAATGTAGAACGTACCAGAAACATATGTAGGGATGACACAATACCAGTATGTACAGATCGCAAAAGAATGTACATATATGGTAAGTAAGATAGTCCATGCTGTGCGTGTAAGACGCACAGCTAGTATGTCCTTCCCTGCTCAGGATACCAAATACGCGGTCGTCTGGACACCCGTACGACCGCACGTATGCGGTCGTGTGGACACAGAGACAACCGCTCAGCCAGCGGTCGTCCGACCACCTAGACGACCGCACGGTCAGCGGTCGTCTGGTCATCGAGACAACCGCGCGGCCGTCTAGACCTCTAGACGACCGCACACTCGAACAGGGAAGTTCAACATGTTCGCCTGATTCGGTCTCTTGGGGGTATATGACAGATGCATTTGTGTAGGAGAACAACCAACGACATTAATGTGGTTATTGCAAGTGCGCCCAGCTCTTTTTCCTAAGCATCTTACAACATCCGTGCTGCACTGATTTATGACTCCAACAGCTCTCCTTGTGTATGATGCCATTGTGTGCATGGACATGGAAGTCCGATATGTCTGGCAGTCACTGAAGGCCTCACGCAAGCTCTCGCGGCTCCTGTACGTGTACAACCGGTACATGTCAATTCTATGGAACCTCCTCGTCTTTGGGGTGATAGGCACAGTTTCTGACACTGTGAGTGCGACTTGTGCAAGATATATACTTGATGCACTCTGAAGTGGACACCCGCTCTCTAGAGGTAAGCACCTGCCTTTGCATGTACACATCCTGTGCACTCCTGACACTGTTCCTCCGCGCAGCTGTACTGCATTAAATTGGATCACCCCCATCTTGGACTATCTGACCCTGCTCGGCCCTGCCGGTAAGTGAGAATCCGCTGAAAATGAGTATGGCAGGTGGAATTTCTGCTCACATCGTATGCACTACCCAAGCTTTCACCACCCTGAGAGTCTATGCACTCTCGGAAGCGAACAAGATGCTGACAGGCGTTGTACTGCTGCTGAGCATGGGCCCATTCCTCGTCAATGTGGTCTGTTGTCCCATTGCTACATTTATCCACATCTTGCTGATAGAGAATACTATCATAGATCACATTGTACAAGCATGTACCCATCAATCTACCCCTGCCGTACGGCTGTAGTTATGATTTTAATATTAGTATAAAGGTTTATGTTGCGTGAGTTCTCACTTCTTCTGAGTGAATTACACTAATGTCAACCCCGGTAATTGAAAGGTGTAAGTCTTGTAAATCAGGTCAAAGATGTACCCATTTACATATTTGAACAGTGACAATCATATCGAGAACTTGCTTGATCCTCGCAGACACAGTGGCTCTGGGCGTCACCTGGTCGTACACACGTACTACCCGCCAGGAATCGAAACGTCTTTTGGGACGGTTCTCTCTGCAACAAATCTTTTGGGAAAACGGTGGGCCAAAATATCGTAGGAAGTCCTCATGGTTTGTGGACTGATAAAGTCGATTCACAGGAAATGTCTACTTCTGGTACGAGGTCTCTTAATCTGACACTGAACCTGGGCTCAAACTGGATACATTCACAGCACATTGGTTGTTATGAACATAGCGGATATGGTTCTTACTGTTGTAAGATTATCGGTGTGTTTCAGCTCTTGTACATGCCAGCTTAATTCATTGACCATTCGCTCACCCTGCAGACTACAACCGATCTCACTCAAGCAGGCTATGTGATCGAGCTGATCGACCCGTAAGAATTCCCCTTGTATACTGTCCTTGCCACAAATCATTGGGCTAACCCCGGTTTCTGCAGCATCAGCTCGATCTTGAACTCTCGCTTCCTGCTAGCCATCTATGAGTCCAAAGACCACCGTGAACGAGGAGGGTCCCCTGCCTCGTCTTTTTCGACAGTCGATTTTGTCGAAGCTGATCCAAGAGCAGCGGTGTCTCCAGAGCTCCCGGAATTCAGCCAGTCTTTTGGTGGCCCAATCTATTCCCTCCCCAACCACGATCCCGAGCTATTCGACCCGGAGCCGACGGCGGTGCAGCAAGAGCGCGAGGGGGAGATAGGTGCGGAGTCCGAGTCCGAGGACCAGGCACAGGCACAGGCACAGTCGAATGAAGTAGGCGAAGGCTCCGAGCAGGTGTGATTGTGATACTGTTTCTTTCCGACGTCGGTTTGCGTTACATGTGGTTCTCGCTGGAAATTTCTCTTCTTGACTAGCGGATGTATCCTAGAATACGCCGGACCCTCTCCCCGGACTTGTCCTCACCCATATATCCTCACGAATTGTGTACCAGGATATATATATATGGACCTAGTGATTTGTTTCCAGCCCCCGTTACTTGAACCATAGCCACTCTGCGAGTTCCCTCACTTCAAGTTGACCTCGTGGATGGGGCCTTCTCACGAATGCTTGACCCGGACAACACCGGTGTTTGCTTTACGAGCGTTCGTAAGGCTTACTGCATTTACTCGCCTTCACTGGCATTATTTAGCGAGCATGCTGGCCGTCCTTTGCCCACGCCTGGCCCAATACGTCCGGTGAGCAACGGTAATTGTGCCCCTACATCTTCTCTGCAGCCGTACATGGGTGGTAGTGAGCGGCGGAGAGAATGAAGGCAGCATTTCGTGCGGTCTGCTGATCGTTTTGCGTGAGCTCTAGACGGCCGAAGGGGAACGTACACATCGGCCGAAGCCCACGCCGTAGTACTTACACAACGAAACAACATGCAATACACACCACCGATACCCAAGACAATATATCCGACAACAACAGAGCACGGTATTACATACACATATATACACGCGCGCACCGTGCGCACGGCCTTTCCTCCGCCTTGCGCTCGTTGTCCGCTCGTTCCGCAGCCATCGTTGGTCACACGCAATCGCTTTGCGGACACTGTGCCATCCTCTCCAGCCTACATCTCGACGTCCTCTTCGTCGGCTGCGTCTTTCGCAGACGCAGCCTCGCCCTTCCCCCGTCCAGATGCGCGCGTCGGGGCGTTCTTCGTCGCGACCTCCGCGCCCCCGTTTTTCGTCGTACGCCGCTTCTTCGGCTTGAACTCCGCCTGCATGCAGACCAATCCCAATGTTAGTGTTCCGTTTGCAGAAGAGAAGGAAGAGAGAACGGGGCCATACGGAGTATGTCTCGAAAAACTCGGTCGGCTCTTGCCCGCGATGCCCGAGGAACGCGAGCATCGCAGTCGTCGCGACGTAGTTCGTCTTCCCCGCGCGCACGAGCGCGTAGTACTCGAGCAGGTACTCGCGCTCGGCTGAAGGTTCGCGAGAGGGTGGGGTCAGCGTCGGGCTAGGAAACAGAAAGGTGGTGGGCGGACGTACCTTCGTCGACTTCCTCGCCTTGTTCGGAGTTGAGGATATTCTTTGCGGTCGCTCTGCAGTGGCGCCAGGCGGACTTGAACGATGTGAAAAGAGAGAGAAGGGGTGAGCGGGACGTACTCGTCGATGCTCTCGAATTCCATCTTTGTGCCGAGCGCCTGAGAGGCCGCTTCGGCGAGCTCTGGTCCTGCAGTGAGCTGGGGACCTAAAGAAATGTTAACTCTTGCAATATCGGTACACAAGTTTGTCAGTGGACACACGCACCAGTAGCGACGATAACCTGCCCGCGCACGTTATCCGCCAGCCCCTGCGGGCCCTCCGACGTGACCACATACGCCGCAATCTGCGCGATATCCCCCAACGCGACCGGCGCGAACTTGTGGTCCTCCCCAATCGGAAGCTTCAGCTTCCCCTCGCCCTGCGCCTGCTTCGCGTACAGCAACAGGTTCTCCGTGTAGAACCCCGCGCGGATGACGCACGGCGAGTGGCCGGTCTTCCCCGAAGAGGTGTCACCCTTGGGCTGCATGGCGAGAACCTCGAGGTCGATGAACTCGCGCAGCCGGGGTTGGGTGGCGTGCTCGGCGTAGTCGGCGCCGGCGCTGGAGAGGAGGATGAGGTTTTGCACTGTCTTTGCGGACTTGGCGGCGGAGAGGAGCGTGCGCGTGATGTTTGCCTTGTCCTGTAGGTACCCAGACTCGAGTCAGTGCCGTAGCTTGAACAAGGGGAGAGGACGCACCTTGCGCGCGGGCGGGATGAGCAGGCAGGTGTCGACGAGCGACATCGCCTGTACGAGCGCCTCCTCGTCCTTCGGGTCGTACACGATCGTCTTCACGGTGTCGAACTCCTCGAGGACGGCCTTGGCCTGCTCGGAAAAGACGAGCGCGGTGAGCTCGTCGTACTTGCCCGCGTACGTGTCGTCGGTCGTGAGGAGTTCGATGATAAGGCGGCCAGTCTGGCCCTCGCCGGCGGTGATGAGGATCTTGCGCGAGGACTTGGTTGTCGTCTGCGACTTCTGCGCGCTGCCGAACTTGGACTCGCCGTTGCTCGTGCGCTTGGGAGCCATCGCAGGGTGTGTTTTGGGCGGAGACACGTGGGGGGATAGACGGAAGGAGGGAAAGAGAGGCGGGTGGGGGCGGCGGACGGAGGGCGGTGGTCTTTATGGGACGAGGTGTGGATCCATGACGAAACGGAGTCTTTGCTGATCCGCAAGTTAGAGAGAAAGAGAAGCTACTCGTCCGCCATGCGTCATATGTACGGCAGGATGGCTGGGGCGCCTTTTTGCTCCGCCCTAGTCGATGTTCGCCGTGTATGTTTCTTCTGGATGTACTCGTAGTACGACGGGGGCATGCCAGGCCAGGTCTACCAGGTATAATTAGCATCAAGTTGTTCCCAACACCAAGATGTAACGTACTTTCCGAATTAACTGCTCGCAGTGAATTCGTCACACTCAGAGAATGTGGGAAACAAAAGATGCCCTTTGGGGGATCGAGCTGGCCGCGAGGCAACACCTTCAAATCGGATTGATTCTGCTGGTAGAGATGGGATTGTTAAACCCAGCACCAATTTCAGGGATGCGATTCTGATGCGAATGGGGCGTACTGTTCAGATAGAGAAAGAGAGTTGCAGCGTGTGGTGTTGTGGAGAGAGACAGGATCATCGACACACGACAGGCGTCACCAGCGCTTATGCTGCAACACGCGGTCAGGTGAGCAAACGACTTCGCGTGTCCGCGACGCGTCCTGTCAAAAGTATTCCAGCTCTATTTGCGGTGTTCAGCCTGGCAGCAACGCTCCTCGCCTTGGTATAATGCTTATATACCCTCTATTCTACGAGGTTGATATCTTCATCCGAGGCTCGGCCTCAGCAGTCCGCCGTCTCCACTCTTGACCTCTCCCATCATGCTGGTTGGCGGGTTCGCAAGCAGGGAAGTACGCACACAATAATACAATGAAGCTCAATTTTATAATCCCGTAGGTATTCAAGTCAGTACTTGAGGAGTCTACCCCCGGGTGTGGTACGCGTGCTTATTACGCGTGCCACCAGTGAAGTGTTTATGCATGTACACGCGCGACGTTGTGTCTACCCCTCCCCCAGTGTCCTTTTCAGCGATGGCCCCAAGCAACACGTCGACACCCGACAGAGCAGCCGCGCAGGTTCCGCCAAACATACGATCAAACTGCACCGCGCGCCTGGGATCAGGCTGTGGACATATAGCAATGTGTCGTTGTAGGCACATCTTCCCCTTCGAGTATATCCTCGCGCTAACAAAAGTCACGCTTATAAGCGAGCCGGATCGTCAAGCGAGAACGAGCCCGAAGGTAAACGTACCACCAGTGCTACCGTGTCCTCCAGCAGCACCACGAACTTCCGATGCGACGGGCGCTGCCACTGGTTATCCTCGTACACGACGTCTTGTTTGGAGATGCGGTACGGAAGCGGATCCTGCGGCCGCACGAGCCCGAACGGCGGCAAGACCTTGAAGTTGAAGAAGTGCTGCACCGTCCCGGGTGCGCGCGCCACGATGCCGTCGCGGGCCCACGCCCAGCGATGCATCTCGAACACGTAGACGGCGGTGATCGACACGGCAGGTGGACCAATCGCGCGGATCATGTTGAAGATGATGCTGACGCGCGAGCCGCAGGCGGCGACCGCAATATCCGCGTGCGTCGTCGTGTGGATGCCGATGCAGGCGAGTACGTCCCCGCCGCGCGACCAGTCCTCCCACGACAGGTGGCGGGTGCTGACGGTCGGAGGCGATGTCGCCGTCGCGGGGGACAGGCCGATGTTTGCGAGTAGGGCTGCGCGAGGGATGCAGAGCACATAGTCCATGTCTTCGCGATACCGAAATGGACATCTGAAGTGCAGCACGAAGAGGGCGGCTTGGGGGTCGGAATGGAATAGGCCGTCGTCATCTGTGGCCGACGATACTGGTTGAGATGGGATGCTCTCTATACGGAAGCCGTGCGGCGGGGGTAGTAGTGCACATAGAGGGATGACGCTGCGATCTGGGCCGCGGGTAGAGTCGATGGCATGAATGGACACCTCGGCTCGATAGCCTATCAGGAGCAGGTTCTTGTCCAGTAAGTGGGCACAAATCAAGGATGGGCCGGCACGAGTCATGCTCTATCACTGATGAGCGCTGTGCTGAGCTTGACAGCGACCCACTTACCAATAGGACTTCACCCGTCTTCCAATCCAGGACGTATAGGGATGAAGACTGTCCGCGTACCGATATGACCAAGATATTCCCAAGCATGTCGGCTTGAACGATATCCTCCGGGGAGTCAAGCCCTGGTATCTCTAAGACGGCTTGTGTCGCCTGGGGATGGTGACTTATCGACCCGTCGGGGAGAAGAGTCACCAGATTGCAACGGAATGAGCTGCCATGGCATTCATAAGACGCGAGAACCACTAGCGATGAAAGCAAGTATACCTTTCGTTGCCGATTTTTGCTCCGCAGATTGCTACGACGTTCTCTCTCAGGTCGCTCGCGCCCACCAGTGGTTTTTGACCGAGAACAGCAAGTTGCGTAGACCATGTCATAGCCTGAACACGGCGTTTCGGTGAGCCCAAGCAGTATAGCTTGAGCTCGGATCCGATGTACATAGCAATGAGAGGGCCGCTAAACTTTAGGAGACGGAAGGGGTAAACCCCCGCCGTAGGAGTTTCCGTGCTCGAAAAAGTTGGATTGACCGGCAGCTGAAAAGTGCGCCATGCGAACTGGTACTCCTTGAGAGCCTGTAATCGGTCCTTTGAGCCGGGGCTGCGCGATGTCACCCCGTTCACAGCAGCGGCGAAGGACAGCTGGTGTTTGTATTGCACTGCGCTCGATTCGGCCAGTGCTCGGAATTGTTTGTTAACCTATGTTGTGATATCAGTTCAAGTACACGAAGTTTGTGGTCACATTGCACGCACCCTCTTGCAAACCAGTATGCTTCGTACGTCGAGCTCGAGCAGAACAGCGAGAAGAATCTCCGAATTGAGGTCAAGGAGAGACGGCATACTCGCTCCGTGTTGACTTGAGCCAAAGTGGGCTTGATCGCGTGCAGGTCCCCGTATGAGACTTGTCTCGGAAAACCGAAGATCTACGCAACAAGAAGAGCGTTGCAGGCAGTTCAGCCAGCGAGCAACAAAGGGACGTGGTTCCAAACCAAGGACATGAGCGCCAGTGCGCTCGGCGATCTAGTAGCCATGCGCAGTACGTAAGCCGTTCCTGCGTAGTCGCATCTGCGCAGCATGAGCGAGACCTTTTCAACATCATGTCAATGCGTTGGTACTGAGGAAGATACTCACCAGGTTACAAACTGCCGCTTCGGTCAATACCCAAGAGCACAAACAAGCGGCCCGGGTGAGGCACTTTCAAGCACTCGAAAATAACAGGAAGTGTCAACTCGGTCAACATGAAGGCCAGACTACAACTACTACTACTACGCAACGAACGCATAATGTCTATTACAACGAGCGGCTCTCCAGAAAACCCAAGAGAATACGGAGCAGTCATTCCATCTACAGGATATGCGGCAGACTTCGCCCCAGTGAAAACATGAAGGAAGCGAAACGCGAATCAGGCAGCGCCAGATGCAACATGCTCTGGGTGTTCTCCGTGTCCCCGTTGTTCTGTGTGCCAGCCACACCACGTCAGGATTAACATCGACAGATGACGCGCCGGTAAAGAGGACACTCACGATTAACGCGACGCCGTCCGGGAGTAGCGCGAGGAACGAGTTGTACTTGTTGGAGTCTGATGAACTCTGAACCTGGAAGGCTGTAAGCCGCACAAAGAGAGGTCTTCAGTCTGTGAGAGAACGACTATGATTGCATAGTACTGTACCTGTAAGCCGCACAAAGAGAGGCTACAAGTACTAGTAAGTAAACATGTAAGGAAGCATAGGTAGTATGGGACTTACTCTTCAGTCTGTGAGAGAA
>NW_007360328.1:2567926-2640767 GCF_000271585.1 Trametes versicolor FP-101664 SS1
ACGACTGAAGAGCAGAGGCCTGCAGAGTCCTCCTTATATACTACTGGGGAGGACGATGAGTAAGCGTATAGGAAGAGGGCATGTGACGTCCAGAGGACGCTGACTGAGCGATGAGTAACGCTGAGTAAGGGAGCATAATCGACATAGGGTCAGATAGTCCATGGCTGAGTAATGCGAGTAGTCCGGACGCTGTCTAGAATAGTCCGGAACATCGTAGAACGTACCAGAATCATATGGAGGGATGGCAGGATGCCAAGTAAGTACAGAACAAAAGAATGTACGTATATGGTAAGTAGGAAAGTCCATGCTGGCGTATGGTAGACGCACAGCCACTATCACTGCCACTCCCGGTCCGGCACAGCCGTAGACACAGAAGTTCAACAGAGTCCACCTCCCCGCCGTACACGACCACCATGCGGCGCACCACGCGGAACAGGAGGCGTTTGTGAATGGATTCTTTAGGCTCGAGTTCCTCGGGCGCGAGCAGCGCGTTCATTGTGTTTACGTACTCGGCCAGGGGGTTTGTTTCTACGTCCACAGCGCCGTATTGGCGTGCCCAGGGGCGGAGCTCGACGACTAGGATGTCCATGATGGTGAGCCGGTTGTGCTGACTCCAGCAGCGACTGATGAAGAGGCACCGGGAGCTCATGGCGCACATAGAGGCTCCCCACCGTCCGTGGCCGCGTGTATCAAACCGGAACAAGCGGCTGCATGGCGTGCCCCACGCCTCCCACAGGACGGTGGCGCGATTCTCGTCGGTGTGCGGCTGGCTACCGGTGTTACATGCGTATGCGCCGAGCAGCACGGATGTGGGGACGAGCAGCATATAACGGTGGCCTATGTTGCCAGTACTGAAAATGAACGTGATTGCCAGAATGGTGAGCTGCGTATTGTGCTCGAACGCGGCTGCGCAGCTTGGCCGACTGGAAGGTGCTCGCTGTGAGCTCAGCTCATGGATCTGTATGGAGGTGCCGTCCTTGACCGGTGGAAGCAGAAATATGCGCGTAGAGGAGTCGTCTGGAGAGGCCGGGTTGGAGGGGACGATGGATGGAGGCCTGTCGGGGTGAATAGTGTAGACTCGAAGTTCAGTTCCATTGTCCCTTGCTACGACTATATGGTGGTGATCCAGGAAGGCGAACTGCGTGCAGAACTGCGTTCTAATCTGGCAGGTTCTCTCCTGCAAATTGTTAACCCAATCACCTTCGTTTATTCCGCTCACGGAAAGACGTACCCATATAATATTGCCTGTTTTCCAGTTCCACAACTGGAAATAGTGTGTCCCACGTACGTCTGGCCACCAGGCCAAGGCTAGAAGATCACGACTGATGTCCAGTTTTTGGACACAACATCTTTCGCCGCACTCGTCGCTTTGAGGCACTGCTATTGTGGCGAGGGGAAGCACAGCGGTGTCCGACAGGGAGAACACTCGACATTCGAGTTTGCTGTGACATCGGCTGTAAGTCCTGGCACCGCACAATGCATCTGGAAAGCTATATACCGTGTCGGGTGCGTCGCCATGCAGCACAGCACTAGTATGAACTGCGACAGATCTACCGCGCACCAAAGAGGCTCTAAGGGGATTCCCTTGAGATCAATCGACCATACCTGCGCCGGAATGCCACGACCGGGCGAGGCAGGGACTACGATCTTGAGTACGGAGCCCTGAACGATTGGAACGGCGCATCCCGTGAACGGCAAGCATCGATAGTTTGAACTATCGTCGATTAGATTGGTATCCCGTACGAACTCGGCCGCACGCCACGACTTCTCGTATCTTTCCAGCGCGAGCAGCCGATCCTTTACTGGTACACCCGACGCAGGTCCGTCGACCATACCCGCTGCGGCCAGAGCGAACTTGTACCGTATGACGGTAGTATCTAGCAGGGCCTTGAAGTAGCGGGAAACCTGTGGTACGTCATGATATGGTGTTTTCAAGAGACGCGGCCGTAATAATTTGGTAAGAATCCAGGAGTTCCATGATGAATGAAAACGGCGCTGACCTGGCCGCAGGTCACCACATGCGATGGGTCCAACTGCAGAATGACGTGTATGACCAATTCTTGCGGTAGGTCCAGGATATTCATCTTGGGGTCTCGCAGCATGACCAGAAAGAGGACAAAGGTCCCGGGAGTTATGACTTCGGGGGAGGGAAAAGGTCGGATTGTGTAGGTGTAGTAAAATGCTACAAGCGGTTTTGTCGAGTCTGGAAGCTGCAAATATGCGCACCTCCGCTAATTACGTCTTCGCAAATAGATACAAATAAGCGCGAGTAAGAACTGCGTCTCGGTCCCCAGGGCTGTCTCTCGGGTGAATATATCACAATCGGGAGCAGCAACCACGAAAAAGCGGGATACAACGGCGGCTTTACGTGTCTCGGGAAGGGGATATGCTCAGGTGTCGTTCAAGATACCCACATGGCTTCCGAATTGTTGAGTTGGATTTTTCTCCAGCCCCCGGAACCTGAATCCAGGTCCACGAGCTCTGCAACAACGGGTACGAGAATCTCCGGTAGTTTGCGAATGGAACATTGATTTACAGATTCGATGGGCGGAGACGGTCAGGCCGTGGACAGGTAGCAATGTGTAGTAGTATGCATCTCGCCGTCCTCGAGAATTTGTTCGCGCTGATATGGGGGGAACATCAGTGACCGGAGTCTTCCACAACATGAGCAGACGCACCAACAGCGCCAACCCATCCTCCAGCAACAGCATGCGTTCTTTGTCTAATTGAGGGGGTGCATCACCTTCTTGAGCGACTGCCCGGTGGGAGACGTAAAATGGGGGCGAGTCCCGGAGCTGCCCAACGGCTCCCTCCGATTCGGCCGTGAAATCAATGTCCTCCAAGCCATCCCCGGAGACCCGCGGGTGGAGGTTGCTAGCGCGCGCCCAGGGATGTATTTCGAATACGCAGACGTCCGTCGCTGCTTCACTGAGGCGCCTGTCAAACTGCACGCGGTGGGACATGACGGCGACGCGTGAGCCGAAGGTCGCTACTTGAAGTTCCACGAAAGTGAATCTCGAAAAGCAGAGGAGAGTCCCTCCGCACGTCCAGTCCTCCCAGTCTAGCGTGCGGACCGCTCCGGCGGGAGGTCCGGCGACGGACGCAGCGGGGAGGGTAAGTCGGGCCACAAGCGTTGCGCGCGGGATGCACAGAACATAGTCGAGAGGAGTGCCGCGGGGCTGAGATCGGAAACCGAAGTGGATCGCCAGGAGGGCGGCCTCGGGATCGGAACGAAACAAGCCTTCGTCCTCTGTCGATGATAAGAGCGGTTGGTGTGGAATGTCCTTCAGGAAGAAGCCCGGATGCGGTGGAAGTAGAAGCACGCATAGGGGTAGGCCGCTATATACAGGGGTCTGATCGCCGGCCGGCTCGAGGATGTATATGGCCAGTTCCTCATCGTGGCCAACAAGGACCAGATTCTTGCTCAATAGGTGGAAAACCATCTGGAAGTGTATCTTCTCTATACACTGGGAAATGTCAGCTGCGCTCTGGCACTGCACGACACTGCACCTACGGGTAGCGTTAAGCCTGTCTTCCAATCCAATATGTATAGGTTGCTACCACTCCACCGATTTTTCGTCATCAAAAGGAAAAGATCGCCGTGTATGACAATCTGGGATACACTCCTTGGATCGTGTATGCTGGGTATTTCGAGCAGGGCCTGCGCCGCAAAGGGATGCGGAGCCACCGTGCCATCGGGGAGGAGGGTCAGGAAGTGGCAATACGACCTGCGACTTGGTGAGCACTCAACTAGTAGTGCATTGCCTCCGTTTCATACCTGCCGTGCACAATATTCACGCCACAGATGACCACCACGTCTTCTCCGAGATCACTTGCGCCCATGAGTGGTGTTAGCCCAAGGTGTGCCAGGTCCAGAGACCATGTCATGGCGTTGACTCGACGCCCTGGAGACGCCGGACGGTACAGTCTGAGTTTGGTTCCGACATGCATAGCGACGAGAGCGCCACTGAATGTCAGATGGCGGAAGGGATAGGTGCGATCAGGACGTCCAGTACTCGAGAAGGATGGATCGAAGGAGAGCGACAAGGTCCTCCATGCGCGCTGATACTCCTTGAGAGCATGTAGGCGTTCCGCGATGCTGGAGCTGCGCGCCGAGCCGTCGACAGCGCCGGCGAAGGCGAGGTGGCACTTGTATTGCACAACGCTGGACTCGGCGAGTTTTCGGAATCGCCTGCAGATCTACAGTGCCAAATCAGTACGATGGGGCCGCGATGCATCGCGTCGCTCGTACCTGCTTGCACGCGAGTATATCGCGGACATCCAACTCGAATAGGATAGCGAGGATGATTTCCGAGGCCAGGCCAAGAATGGCCGGCATGCTGAGGTATTCCGCAAGATCTTGGTAGCGAAGGTATGTAGGTGTACGTTTCTCTCCTCTGATTGTACAGACCACGCCCGACAGATTTACGAGGGTCGATGTTACTCACAAGTGCAGTCGATGGCAATGATTGCGGTCCAAGAGAGGAAAGCAACCGCAGCGCGTCTATTGCGGCCCACAAGTACGTAAACCTATAGTGCCGGCATTCCAATCCTACCAAGCATCGTAGTGCGATGGCCAGCGGTGCGTTCAAGACGTCGAGAAAGGGTTGTGCGCGACGTACATGAGCTCGAGGTTCTCGGGAGACAGATGATCACCCAGCCTTGACGCCCAGGAACAACAGGCCCCGCTTCGCCTTCTCCACCTCCTCCTCGAGCTCGCGCCCGTCCGCAGTCGTCCACCGCGACTCCGGCCCCAGCTCCTCGACGTTCTTGCCCATGCGCAGCGCACCCTCGAACGCCGATTTGCGCGCGTTCAGCTCCGCCATCCGTCGTGGGTCTGCATGCCCGGTGAACAGCACGAGCGCGGTACGCGCGGGCAGCGCAGCGTATAGCTGCCGCAGCTGGTTGTCAAGTGTGGAGAGGACCGGACGCAGCTCCGCTGGGGACGGGTCGACGGCGGGTGTTGCAGGTACGGAGTCGAGCGGGATGTCGCCTGTAGCCTTGGCCGTGATCCCTGAACGGCATGAGACGTGAGCTCGAGTCAAAGGCAGGGCGAACAGGCGCAACTTACACCCTCGCGCGTCTGCGAGCGCAGTGAAGCGCCCGAAGAGGAACTGGTGCGACTCTATCGAGTCGACGAGGCCGTTGAGCACCTCGTCGTCGCTCTTGCACGCGACGCACGTCGTCGCCTTCTGCCCGTGCCACGCGGCGGGGCTCCCGTGGTCCACGACCGCGCTCTTCACCGTGCCGCCGCGTGCCCGCGACATGCGCTCGAAGATGGACTCCATGTCGACCTTGAACTCGCCGAATCCCGGACCTAGCGGCTAGAATCAGCACTCGGACGGGGGTGGCGGGAACTGAGAGCTCACCGTTGTCCACCTTCTTGCGGAGCAGATCTACGCACGCGCGCGCGTCCTCCTCGGGGTCGTGCCCGCCCTCGCCGCGGTTCTGGATCTCGCGCCCACACCACTTCTTCGTGAGCCATGCGAGGCCGGGCTTCAGCGGCCGCCCGCGCGGGTGATGGAAGATCACAGCGGTGTCGATACAGCGCGGATGGCAGATCTTGAGCGAGTTCAGGTCGGATTCTAGCGAGTGACCGAGAAGTACGGGCGTGGGCGTCGCGGAGAGCACGGAGAGGACGTGCGCCTGTACCTCTTCGAACGTGGCAGTTGCTTTGCTGAGTCCCTCCGCGGTGATGCCCGACCATCTGAGAATGCTGTCAGTGTGCGGACTCCTGGCGAAGACGTGGAAATATGCCTACCGTGTCAGATAGTCTACGACGGGCTTTCCAGGCTTCACGAGCTGGTCGTAGATCACGATTCCCGACGCATATTCGATGAGGCACACACGGGCGAGTTGCTTGCCCTCCTCCGTCATACACTAATGTGATGTTAGCTACCGAAACGCGTGGTCAAGATGACAGCGTACCATCTCGCAATCCATCGCATATATTCGCGGTACCTCACCCGCGGGAGTTGTCGACAACAAGTCATCTGCCGCAGCAACTTTCGTCTCCACCCACCCTGCCGGTTTCTCGAACGTCTCTGCGAGATACGAGGGCATGGGGTAGCCGTTCTCGATCATCAACTCTTTCGTGAGGAGATACCGCATCGGCGACTTTTCTTGCGCCCGTTCTGCTGCCGGTGCGCGGTATGAGCACTCGGTTGCGGCGACATAACGAGTCGAACTCACAAGTCAGACGCTCCGTGAGCCGCCTCTTCCGCTCTTCCCCGGTAACGGGACCTTGGAAGAACGCGTTGAGCACCGAGTGCATTCGTGTCTGGTCGCCTGGCGCGCGGGTCGGACATGCGTATGTGAACGTGGAGGAGATGAATGGGACGCTGGGAGAGGCATCCTCGGACGGCTGCGCGGGAGGTAATGGGACCGCGAGGGGGACGTTGGGGTTCGAAGTGGCGGAGGTGGGCAGAGGAGGGAGCGCGAGGATGTCCGGTGTCAATCCCGGTATTAGGAGAGCCACTACTTTCGTGATCGTGCGGGGATTCTGATAGACGACGTCGGTGGAGTATCTGGAGAAGAAAGAGGGACTGGACGTACCTCAACTCTCACCCAGCTCGACGGCGGGGCGTCCGCGGCAAGGTGCAGTACGAGCTCCCGGATGTCCTGCGCTAAAGTTAACAAGGGTACGATGCGAAAAGACCGCCTGACGCACATTGATGCCCACAGCGTCGCGCCGCTTGAGGATCTCGCTCTTCGCATACATAAACTTGGGAGAAGTCGCCTGCATAAGATGAGGTGAACGCCGCTCGGTGCGCACTGAGGCTGCGGGAAGGCACACGCACCCCTTGCTTGCTCTCCGTCTTCCTTTGCTTCTTTGATTTCCGCTTCTCGACCTTTGTCCACCCCTCCTCATTTTGCGCGGCCTGTTCTTGTGCAGCGGGGTCCATCTTGAGCCTTTTGTTGGCGTGCGAGGAGTCGTCCTCGGGCAAGGATGCCTGAGCGCGCTTCATGGTGTGTTCTCGCCGCTTCGCTTCGGGCAGTAGCAAAATTTCTCCAAGAACGGCCTCGTGAACGCAGCAAGGCAAGTAAAATGCAAATGCACCGGGGTGCAAGCAAGGATAGGCACGAAGGGAGGGGGGCTGGTGAGAGAGCGGAACGTACAGACGGGCAACGACTTAAAACGCGGTCATTTTGCGCAGGATTTAGGCGCACAGCGGGCGCTTGTGCACTTGACCAAAGCTCTCATGTCGCTCGCCAATATTTGTATCCAAACCTGCAGGCTCTCAGTCGGTTCATCTTCCAAGTTCGCACCCGGGAATGTGAGATGCAATCCTATCATCGCCGTCTAATCCTATTTTGACAAGTACTGCTATATCAGAGGTGCGGTGTCGCACCCGGCGTTTACACTATCAGGCAGTACGTCGACTTACGACCTCCCGCGCGATGCTGAAGACCGCGGTATACATATATATATGCAACGGTCAAGCGTGGCTGAATGGATGGTGTAGCTCCATCCCGTGTCCTGGTAAGTTCTCAGTACTCAGTGTTTATAGCGGCTCCCGTCCTTGGACAGTCGGGTGGGGACATCGATTAAGGAAAGAGCTCCGCAATCGTCACCCATGCATGGTTCCTCTACCAACGTACTTTCAGGAGTGGGTTGATGGCTGGTGGCCTCGGTCTACGCTATGCCCGAGGACCCCAGAAAAACGGCGTAGTAGATATTCGCACGGCAAGCGCCCTGGCGAATTGGCCCGTGAAATACTGGAACTCGGAGTGACATAGTACTCTGTGTCAGCTCGCCCTTTTCTGATACCTCTTGCCAGCGCATGCATCGCTAAGCCGTGGTTCTTGAGTCCGAATTACAGGTTCTGCGGCAGCTTGTAACTCTCAACGAATAGTGCCAGACATCCGACACGGTGCTGGCTTCAGACCCAAACGCCCCCGCCAAGCGGGCGCTGTCCCGAAATGGACATGATGCGACCATATATGGCGCTCGGCACACCTCCGGCGATCCTCCCCGCCACATTTCTAGGCTTTCGCTGACGTCTGAGCGGGCTATATAGCCCACCCCGCTTTCAACATGGCCGCTTCGTCCCCCCTCTTCTCTTCCCTCCCTCACAACCACCACTGTCAACGCCCTTTCCGCCGGGCTGACGTCCAGCGCAGGTCAGGACACCCCATCTTTCAACCCAACGTCTCTGGTGCTGACAGATGGCAACATTGGCAGACTTGTAAAAACTCAAGGCAAACTCATCACGCTCTTTGCACCTCTTCCGCCATGTTACGACTTGCACTCCTTACGTCTCTCCTTGCGACTTCTGCGTTCGCCGCGTCCGCAGATGAATGGCGCAACCGCACGATCTACCAGGTACGTCCGACCCAGGCTATGCTGCCTCGGAGAAGGAATAGGATGTTCAGTTTGCATGAAGGTGATCACCGATCGTTTCGCCACCTCCGATGGCTCCAGCCCCTCCTGCGACACATCCCAGCGACAATACTGTGGCGGTACCTGGAAGGGCCTTGTCGGCAAGCTCGACTACATCCAGAACATGGGCTTTGACGCCGTCTGGATTTCGCCCGTAGTCGCGAACGTCGAAGGGAACACCACCTATGGCGAGGCTTTCCACGGGTATGTGATGTAGTATATACTGCTTATCAGCTCGGTCTAACATACGGTGAAGGTACTGGACCCAGGACATCAACTCGCTGAACTCCCATTTCGGCACTGCCGATGACCTCAAGTCGCTGAGCACTGCCCTGCACAACCGCGGCATGTACCTCATGGTCGATGTCGTCGTCAACCACATGGTCGGAACCGCGGATCCTCCCAATTTCTCGGCCTTCCAGCCGTTCTCCTCGCAGTCCGACTTCCACAGCGAATGCTTCGTCTCCAACTACGACAACCAGACCGAGGTCGAGCAGTGCTGGCTAGGCGACAAGAACGTCCCGCTGGTTGACATCAACACCGAGGACAACGACGTTGTTACTACAATGAACAACTGGATTTCGACCCTTGTCAGCAACTACAGCGTGGACGGTGTCCGCATCGACACGGTCAAGCACGTCCGGAAGGACTTCTGGCCGGACTTTGCCAAGTCCGCCGGCGTCTTCACGATCGGCGAGGTTCTGAACAACGAGACGAGCTATGTTTCAGCATACACTCGTAAGGTCTACAAATCGTGTATATCCATGACAAAAGCTCATTTTTGCTTCAGAGGTCATCGACGCTGTTCTTGACTACCCGTCCTGGTTCCCGCTTGTTGCCGCTTTCCAGACCTCGAACGGCAACCTCTCGGCGTTGGCAGCCACTGTGCAGCAGGCCCAGAGTTCGTACAAGGACGGCGAGTTCATGACTGGCGCGTTCCTCGAGAACCACGATCAGCCCCGGTTCCAGTCGCTTACCCAGGACAGTGCAGTACGCATTCCGAGTAGCATACATCCCCAAGGCCTACTGACCACAGATTTCTATAGTTGATCAAGAACGCCATGACTTGGCCGTTTGTGCAAGACGCGATCCCGATCTTGTACTACGGTAAGCATCCATCCACGTTCTGCGGGCGTAGGACTCCTCGCTCACAACGTCTCTTAAAGGTCAAGAGCAATCCTACGCTGGAGGCGCCGATCCTGCCAACCGCGAAGCGTGAGTCCATTCTGATCCCCTATATGATCCTAGGCTCACTCCTACGTCCAGTCTCTGGTTGTCTGGCTATGTTGAAGACAAGCCCCTCGTGACCCACGTCAAGACGCTGAATGCCGCTCGCAAGGCCGCGATCGCCGCGAACAGCTCCTTCCTGACCACTGCGGTAAGTATCACCATTTACCTATCAAGATCACTGTACCTGACACGATCTGGGTCTTCGTAGGTGAAGTTCCCGTCGTCGGGCTCGGATTCCACCATGGCCATCCTGAAGCCGCCCATGCTCGCACTGCTTTCCAACGGCGGAAGTTCATCGACGCCGAAATGGACCGTGTCTGATGCGGGCTTCCAGGCCAACGAGGAGCTCGTAGATGTCCTCACTTGCACCAAGATGAATGCAGATAGCAACGGCGGTGTCACCGTCCAAGGATCTGGAGGCAGCCCGCAGGTGCGTTCGACGATCCCGTTGTGCTGTGCTTATTCCGGTATTGACATGACCGGGTGCACTCAGGTCCTCATCCCGACTTCCGCGCTGAGCACCGCCGGCACCACGTGCTCGAGCCTGGCGACTGTCACCCAAACGTCTTCTGCCCGTGGATGGGTCGATGGTGCAGCGGATTCTCTTCCGGTGCTTGCCGCGCTCGTCCTGGCCGTCTGGGCTGCCCAGTCGAGCCTCGTGTTGTAAACCGACGACACACTTGTCTTATAGCCTCGGACTCGCATGGACGTTCGCGCCTGCGGTAGCACAGGCTTGCACACACTACTTACACTAACATACTAGATCTATAGACTGTACCAGAGTATTATAGAACGGACACCTATTCGGGGCCGCTGGCGCCCATTTACTAGACTCCATCGCACTGCACTGTTCGCGAAGATGGCGAGAACGCGGGATCCATGTGGGAGGCTGTGCGCGCCCCGACTGCGACCGCGACCGGTCAATGCCTGCGGTATGTCCGCATCTTCTTCTTCCGCCTCACCGTCACGTTCATCTTGGGCTCCAGGGTCTGCGCAAACTGCTTCTCCCGCAGACTATCATCTCGTAACTTGATTGTTCAATGTTACAGCGCGATATCGAGGAGGCGTCTCGCGTGGGTCGTGTACGCGTGAAGTCTATGGATGCGGACGGCGCGTGGACTTGTTGCGGGACAATGGCAATGCGTGCGGTACCGGCTCATGTTGTGCGCGTCGGCGGCGGCTCGCTACGTGTTTTGTCCATCGGGAGTTCGTTCGTGGCTACCATCCCATCTCACGCAGCATATGGCCTTCGGGATGACTAGTATATACCGAGCAGAAGACTCGAGGAGGGCGGTATGCACCATCCTGCCCGGCTGCTTACCGTCCACTAGTCTGCTCCAGCTCGCTGTGCTGCATTGCTACTCATTATGTCTTCAGATGATTTATCGGGCTTACTGTCTGACCTCACTATGGCCAACAATGAGTGAGCTTTATTCCCTATCCGTTCTTTTCCCGGGATACTCACGCACGCCGTACAGTAATCTGTGCATAGTCTCCATCACAGGTCAGCCCTCCCACAGCTCTTGCCAGGTGACTTCGGCTGACAGACTGGGGTTTCTCAGCGCTGCTCCTGTATGACTGGGCCGTCACGCTCCCCATCGAGCAGGACGTCGTGTGGTCCCGCAAAATGAACGTCGCGAGCGTGCTGTACATCCTCGCGCGCGTGTGCGGGCCGCTCTACTACCTCTCGACGATCGTGCTGCTGGGATATGTGGATGATACGGTGCGGTCTACTCCGCGTTTACGTTTGCGCGTGCTGGTGACTGACGAATTCTTTGTAGACGTTCGTGTCTCGTTGACTGTTGCTTGATGTTGTCTTATATGTCTTCGCAGGTGTAAAACGCTCGTGTACGTGCAAGACGTGTCCGCGATACTTCCGTACTTCGTTTGGGCAGGTGCGTCGATCATAGGCATCCTCTTTACGTCACCGCTTTCTGACTTGCAGACGCGCTTCGTAGTGTTCTCGACCTATCGAGGATACGCTTTGTCCGGCAGGAAAGGATATGTCGCAGCCATCATTTGCATGTTGACGTTAGTTCCCATTGGAGTAAACCTGGTACGTAGAACGCGTGTGTTATTTTTGATATCGAGAGTGGCTGAGGTATTATGCACAGTACTACTTCGTTTACACGCAGCCTATCAACTACCCGCCCCCGACGGGGTGTATCACGAACATCGCGATATCCGATAGTACCCTGACGATGTAAGTCTGCACTGTCACGGTGCTTTAGCCAGGTACTGACCCAACTTCTAGTCGTAAGCGCCTTCGCCTGGCCCATGTTGATCCCTGATACGACGTTGACCAATCCGCCCTCTAGTGTCGTACTGCTCGCGCTGCAGCGTCATCCTCTCCGAAGGCGTCATCATCGCATGGACGTGGAAGTGCACGGGCCTGCGGATCCTTTGCGCGCGCAAGACGTGCGGCAGCCCTACGCTCTCAGACCGCCCCACTTCGTTCCGCGAGGTCCTGTTTCAGAATGGTGCGTGCTTGTGCGCTCCACCGTGGCGTCCCTATGCTCATCGTACCATCGGGCTTGCGTCAGGCTCGCTGTTTTTCCTGTGAGTCTCCACTGCCGCGCTGCGCCTTGCACGATATTGACCTTCACTCAGCGTGCTGTTCTTATTCAACATCGTGTGTCTCATCTTGACGCAAGTGGTACACAAATTTCGATCACTCTGTCTCGTATACTCGATCTAATGATCCACATGCAGGGTCCCCTCGCGATACGCGGGGGCATATCCTACTTCCGGGACGCGTAAGTTGCCACTTCCGCTTCCCCGTCCTCGTCCCCACCTCTAATGCGTCCTCGCACCTTCAACAGCGCGACACCGCTCCTGGTAGCGCGCTTCCTCCTCAACCTCCTGGCGCTCCGCCAGCCAGACGACTCCGCGGGCACCACCGACCTCTTCTCGACCGACGTCACGGGCGGGCTGTCTACGTACACGGCGTCGGACGTCGTGGAGAGCTTTGTGTACCCCGACCATGACGGCGGAGGGGATGTGGCGCGGCGCTCTGCGGGGTCTCTGCACTTCGTTTGAAAAGAGGCAAGAGGCGTACGTTATTCGTAGTGTGTGCTTTGCCTGAGGGTCTTTCTGACAAGCCGCCAACAGTACGTCGAGGGCAGCCGTCTGTCAAAAAAGCCATCGATGAGAACTGGAATATGCGACTTCCAGCTCTTATCGCTCACCATGCCATTCTATGATAGGGTACGACATGTGTATCGGCGAGGTTCCACGGACCACGGACCACATTGCTATGTTTGTATTTTTTTTCGTTCCTCTCATCTGATATACTAGAGCGACCGTTTTCCGCTGTTCATTTGCTAGTACTCGTGCGGAGAACTGCTCATACTTTGCCCAAACCTTCTCTCAGGAAGCGCCCATTTGTACCTGTTTGTGGAAGCGCAGTACTTGGTGACGCGTTGATCTTTTGGGATCGAATTTTTCCTTTCGTACCCCTTCGTCTCGACGAAATCTCTTGCGACTTTGTCTACTACTACGCGATCTTCAGTCTTTCTGGTCGTGCTCTAAAACGCAAGAATTGGTGGTACATATCCTACTACAGTTAGACCCGTCGGACATAGTGGTCTGCGGCCAGGTGAGCGTTGCATCTGTTCAGCGACCTCTCCAGTTCTGATTCCGTGACATATCATAGATCTCCCGCTACTTCAAGTCTCTCCTGGATACCGCCGTCATTCGTTACAAGTTCGCTCTAGCCGGGGCAGGTATGGTCGATGGACCCGCGTCGGGCGTACCTGTCAAAGATCGGCTGCTCGCCCTGGAGAGATACACGCAGGCATGGAGGACTGCCGAGCTTGCACAGGATCCCGAGTTTCCGATCGACCGCAACGAGCATTACCGATGCTTGACATTCACAGGAGGCGCCATCCCGGTTGTGCAGGGATCGCAACTCAGGCTGGTCGTTCCTGCTTCGCCTGCCCGTGGGATCCCCGCGCAAGTATGGTCGATGGACCTCGGAAACAACTCATCACGGCCACTGAGGTGCACCACGGACCTGTCGCAGTCCCTGTTTGTGATGTGCTGCTTGAAACCGCACCCGACACGGTATCTATGTTTGCCATTTTACTAAGCACCCAAACTTACGCCCGACGTGACAGAGCACTTGAGTGTCAAATATACTCCCTCTCCGACACAACGCTATCTCCCCATTCAGAGGCAGCAGTGCCTGCCATCAGTGCCGACGCGGGTTCGGCGCATGAGGCGTTCGTTGTTCAAATGGATGTGTGCCACGATCTTCTCGTGTGGTCATGGTATGCGGATTCCAAGGTGCACCTTCGTGTGTACAACTGGAAAAGGGGAATTGTCGTATGGGTATGCCTTTCAGTAGACATCATGAAATGAAGCAGGCGATCTGACACTTGGCAGGAGAGAGCAGAATCGGACGGCGCCCCAACGCATTTTGCCTTCCTGGATCACCACCATCTAGTTGTAGCAAGCAACAACAGAAGCCAACTCAACGTCTACACTGTCGACCCGAACAAGCCTGCATCCACCGTAGCAGCCAGTCCACATTACGCTCCAAGTTCCTTACGCGTCTTCTCGCTTCCACTCACTGAGGAAGGCTGTTCGGTACAAATCAAACAGCTGAGCTCGCAACAGACGTCTTCAGGTCGACCGGATTGCGCCCCTGCTTTCGAGCACAACACGCAGCTCACCATTCTCGCGATCAGCTTGCACATCGTATCCGAACCTAGCGGCGATTCCCAGGCGCACACGCTGATTGTCCCTACATCCGCACTCCTCGGACACGCAAGCAGCGCCGGGGATCACCGCGAACAGCCCCCGCACGCCGATGGTACTCGCGGCGATGTCCCTTGGAAGGCGTGGGGCGCGCCGTGCAGCCGCTTGCTCCCTCTCGCAAACGGATTGCAATGGTGGGACGTGCGCGCGGTGGGCTCCAGGTGCCTGTTCTTCTCTTTCCGTACCGGCCGACCGATCGCACTCGACATCCTCGTCGCCCACTTTTGCCCTTGGGCACGGCACGGTGCTGCGGATGGCCGTGTGGACCCTCTAGCGGAGTACGCGGACACGTCGGACGTGATTACGGTGCACGAGAACCTCGTAGGGCCCATCCACAACCGTCTCCCCTTCCACGCAGTGCGTATGACAGTCGTGTACGGCGAGGTCGTTGACTTCAACTGGTTCAACTCGTTCGTCGCTCTTCTCCCGGACGGCGTCGCGGTGACGGTGAGTGTGCTGTTCTCCGTTGTCTATTCGACCTATATACATGGCTCCTGACGCGGTCGCTTGCATACAGAATAACAGCGACACGGAGAGCACCCAAAGTCTGCTGCACCTGTTTTCCGCATGATTCGCGTGTCGTCTCCTTCAGATTTCTAGTACTTGGGCGGAGTCGGCGGCATATCCATGTGGAAAGAAGAACTACTCCGTGTTCTCTGACGTTTGGTGGGAACTCGCTCGCTATACTGGACATGATGTGGTCATGGTAGTTGTCGTCTTCCGTCCTATATATTGACACATCCTTGATTCTTGAGCAGTCCACCAAGGTCTCGCCACTACGATCACCATTTCCGCGCTAGTTTCAAGGCTGGGTGACTGTGTGCATCTTCCTATCGTTGCGCTGGTGTATTGTCTGACGTCTGAGAAGTCTTGCTATGCAACAGTAGTGATTCTAGTGAATCCGTGGCCATGCTCGGTAGCGTGGAGTACAGTCGGCCCTGTACACTTACACGTACTTTACCGCAGCTCGAGCACTCAAGCGCCGTCCTCCTGCCTTGGACCACAACCACCAGTGCCATCGATTACACTTCGGTGAGTAGTGTCGACTCTGCTCCTCTGCGAGCCCATCTGATCGTTGTCTCTGGCTTCAAAGAAGCTGCGAGCGGACACGTCCGTACTTGTTATCACACAGCCTGGTTCATCAGATACATCAGCATGCCGACAATCCTCGACCTAGACTCGGAGACGATCCTCGTTATCCTACTCGAGCTCGATGTCGCGATATACTCGCATGCAAGCAGGTACGAGTGACGCGATGCATCACGGCCCCATTTTACTAATCTCGCTGCGCGACTTGGCCTCTCCGCTGCGTCTGCCGATCGTCCTCCCGCAGGAGCGGTCCGCGTGCTAGAGTGGGAGGACTGGACGCGCGGAGGGGCTCTGCTCCGCTTCTCTATGGACGATTATATGCGACTTCAAGTAGCCACCTTCGGTTCACGCGTCGCTGTCATGTCGCACTGTATGCACTCTGACGGGGGCCCGCTGGCATCGCCGGCCATCCACGTGTTTGAAGTCCATCCTTGGGCGCACGCTAGCAACATACATCCGCAGAGCTCTGGAGATGGCCCGGAGGAAATTGACTTCGCCGACGAAACCGAGGGGAGCGTTGCGCGGCCCAAGGAACCCCTCCAATTCGACGTCTCCCACCGGGCGGTCGTTCAAGAAGGCGACATCGTGTCCCGTTCCAGCACGGAGTCCATGCTGTTGCTGGAGGATAGGTTGGTTTTGTTGGTACGTCTGGTTTTTCCGGAGCATGTCGACCGTTAACGTACCCTACATATCAGCGCGAGCAAGTTCTCGGAGTCGGCGAGATGCGTATGACTGTATATTGTTATTTGTCCACCGCATGACTGTGCTTCCACGCAGCGAGAAGCTGGACGTCGGTTGAATCTACGGTGTATCAGTATTGCATTGATTTGTGCTGGGGCAGTAAAGAAAGCTCGATTCCAGCACCAGAACTGACACAGGTACGTACTTTTTGAGTTTTACTTTTTGCATGTACCAGGCTGTACCAGGTGGGCCGGTCCACGTGGCGTTCGCGTGGATGGCTACCGCAGCGCCGGCTTTCCTGAGGTCTTCCCGCAAGCACCGTCTCGCTCTTCTCACTTGTCTGACTCTCTGCCCGATACAAGCCTGAGTATGCGCCTACTAAGCTGCCCAAGCAATCCCCGGAGCTTCGCGTCTATATTCTGTCACAGCTTGGCATGCTATATCAGACGCATACCATGCCGATGCTATCCACGTTCACTGCAGCGCTGAGCTAGGTGAGTGTCGTCTCAAACTTATTCGTGCGCTACGACCTCCGCAAGGTGGCTTCGAGATCGAGGGTGTCCTTCTCAGTCCCTATTGATCTCGGCGGACCATGACGGCATATTCCACTCCGACCCTCATAATGCCCTGCTTGTGCTGCACTTCATTTTCCCGTCAAGGTACCGCGCACTCGAGACTGGCTACGTTTTCTGCATATCACGCGCAGACCTGCTTGTACACATTGGCCTGTCGTTTGCAAGTACCACCGTGACCTCCAATCCGGCGGTACGCACTCTCACTTCTTACTGGGAAGACTGGTTTCTCGGGCAACGAAGAGATTTATAGCAGGCTTCGCGATGACGGCAACAATAGTAGCTGTGCGACTGCGACCCCTACCCATCGATGTGCCGCTTGCGCGCATTGGCGGGTGGTGCTCAATCGGGTGTGTTGGACACAACGGTGCTCCGTGTGCACGAGGTGTGCGAGCAGCGCGTGTGCGACCGCATAGCGCCGGTGGTGGACGTGGCGAGGAAGCGAAAAGGTCGCATATCTGATTGCCAGACGTCGGGGATGGCTTTAATATTGACTGTATGGTTGCGGATAGCAGTGCATAAGATTTTGGTGCCTCATCGCCGCAAATAGAGCTATCAGTGCCTAATCGCCAGTTGTAAGGTGATTGGCATGCAGCCCTGAGCAGAGCTTCCAGCTCGTCTCATCCCCATCTTTCTTTCTCGACAGTGGCAGTTCCGGCATCGCGTCATCTGAGTCGCAGTCCATAGTTCGTCGCCATCTTGGCAGTGGGTCGCTACACATGTCCGGTGTGTGAAATGCCCGAAACACCACATGTTTAACTGTTTAACTTCAGGAAGTCTGACGAGTTCCCTTGCCATCTTCTCGTTCTCAGCAAGTCCATTTTTACTCTCCGTATTTCTATTTGGCTGAGAAATATGACTCTCGATGCGGAACGCTCCAACGTGGCCGCTATATTGCAGCTGGAACCACCACCTAGTACTAAGTGTGGTCATGAACCTGCGCAGGCCACATACACACGGTACGTACCCACTACTTATTTTTTGAGCGCCATGGATGCTCAGTAAGAGAGTATCAACTACGCGTGATTGGCATCTGCGCCCTACCGTTAGAGTTGGAAGTAAGCATACTCCGAACGCCGGTCCCAACGCCATATCCTGACCTATCCTAAAGATGGTTCGTCCTTCTATATTCGTGGCGAGATAAGCTTCTATTCATGCTTGCCTGGGTAGCAAGGGGCTTAACACCTCAACTTTCACCGACCTGATGAAGCAGTTCCAACAAGGACGTCACGCAGCGGAAACATGATACAACATTTCACGAGCCATGCGCTGCACGTCTGTGAGTATCAGATATAACGACTCGCCCCACGACATGCGGCGGCACGAACCCGCTCTCATTCCTCGTTCTCACCCTGTCCTTCGACTCCAACGAGTCCTTCGCGTGTAGCGAGACATGTCCTCTTCTCTTTCTGCGATCATCGCAGAACTAGTTGCTTCATATCAGTCTGCGTAAGTTCATGATGCCGAGATTCTCTCAACGCATAATTGACTCGGATCGTTGGTGCAGGAGGACGTTCAACAGTATCACCGTAGCAGTTGCGAGTATGTTTCATTCCTCAGCTTCTCTCAGCGTCCATGGAATGCTGATATGTCTCCCAAACAGCGCTACTCGCGTACGATCTACTGCTCTGCATAGGAAAGGAGGTCCAGTACGCGTGGCGATCGCCAGAAGCTGCTCGCAGCGTCCCGCGGGTCCTGTATATATTCAACAGGTACATGCCCGTGCTATGGAGCATCCTGAACCTCAGGTTGATGGGCACGCTGTCGGACACTGTGAGTATTGACATCATGCCATAATCGTAGAAAGCGCACTGACTAATATATTCTCTCTTCAGAGGCAAGCACATGCCTTCGCTGCAGTCATGCCCGCTCTCAATTCTGACACCGTACCTCTGCGCAGCTGCACTGCGCTACAACGGCTCATTAGCGTCTTAAATGTACTGGCCATGCTTGGTCCCGCCTGTAAGTAGAGAGATTGAACATGGACCCATGGGCATACAGTTCCGCTGACCTCATCCTTTCTACGCAAGCGTTTACCACGATGAGAGTCTACGCGCTCTCGGGAAGAAACAAGATATTGACTAGCCTTGTGCTTCTGCTGAGCATAGGTCCCTTCGTTGTCAATGTGGTGTGCTACTATCGCAATGCTGTGCGGGATACGAACTTACTGATGCGCTTGCTCTGCCATAGTCCACCTTGTACCAGGATGTGCCTGTCAATTTGCCTCCGCCTGACTCGGGCTGTACGTTCAGTTTGGAGACGACCCAGACAGGCTTCATAGCGTGAGTTTCTTTGAGTAAACACAATTTATACCGGAGCTGACCTCGCAATCTCACAGGTGTAAGTCTCGCGATGATGCCCGGAACACAATCAACCATTGACTAATTCTGAACAGCGGTCATAGTGTCGAGGACGTCATTAATCCTCGCAGACATCCTCGCCATGGTGGTCACCTGGTGGCACACCCGTACTTCCCGGAAAATATCAACACATTTCATGGGGCGCTCTTCTCTGGAGCAGATCTTATGGGAAAACGGTGCGTTTGAACCTTGGAGTATGGGTCACTCGTTTGCTGAAGGTCTGTATGTGTTCTAACGCTCAGGGAACGTTTATCTTGGGTAAGGCTCTCCATATGAACCATGTCCGGCGATGTTGCTCAGATAGACGGTACGCCCAGCACACTCGTCTCGTTGAACATAGGGGACATAATGATCATCGTGCTCACGGTGAGTATTCCAAAAGCATCGCATCGGTCTTCCTAATCTTGACCGTATTCACGCCTGTCAGATGTTATACCAGCCGTCGTCCGAAGTGTCAAATTATGTCTTGCCCTTCATTGACCCGTAAAGCCGTTCCCCGCCAATTATTCACATCACGGTCGTTGAGCTGACCTCGCTTTCTGCAGAATAAGTTCGATACTAAACAGTCGCTTGCTGCTCGCCCTATACGAAACGAAGGCACGTCTCGAGAGGGGCGGCACGTCAGCTTCATCTTTCTCTATCGATCTCGGCGCCGCCGACCCAGGGCTCCCGGCAGTCCTCACGCCGTTCGCAGGCCCGATACACACCGTACCCGTCAATGACGACCCGGATCTCTTTGACGCCGAGTCGACGTTGCGGCGCGACCCTGAAGCGAATATTGATGCAAGCTGGGAGACGGAGGAGTCAGAAGAATGTGATCTGACTGGAGAGGCTGAAGACTCGGAGTGTGCGTGATTTGTTTCATTCCCCACTGCCTTTCGCTCTTGCGCCTCTTTGAGATTATTTTTCTTGATTTTTCTTTTGTATCCGGACCCCCAGAAATAGTAACCGTTTTGGCCGCGCCATCCTTGATATGTACTCACATATACACCCTATATATGGCGAGTCGGCCCCGCCCCCGTTACGCCGGGCACGCTTTAGCTTCCTTCGCGTTTTACCGATATCGGCGGAAGTCTAGACATCCAGGGGTTTATCTGGGGGAAGCTGTACGACTGCGAGCACTGCCCATCTATGTGCCCCTTGTGTGCATTAGCGGGCAGCGCTCGGTGGTGTGTTGGAAACGACGCAACGCATGCATGGGGTGCGCCGGCTGCGAGTGCCATGTGACAGTACAGCGCCGACAGCGGTCGCAGTAGAGAAGAGGACAGTGAGCGGAGGCCTAAAAAGGGTGACAGCATTTAATGTGGTGCGGGTTACGCCGAGAAAGGACACAGTGCCTCGTCGGCACAAATAGAGTCGTCGCTTCCTGATCACCAGCTGTGCGATGATCATGAAGATTTAGGCAGAGCTTGCAGCTCGTCGCATCTCGTATATCGATCTTCCTAGACAGTAAGTATTGGCAGTTCCGACGTGGACTCATCTGAGCCGCAGCCCATAGTTCGTCGCTCTTTATGCCCGAGGAAGTTCGCGGCTCCGATATCCTTCCGGGCCCCAAACCGAGCCATGTTAAGCTGAGTTATCGGCAGATCTTCGCATACTAGCACCGCCGCAGTTGAAGAAGCAGATAATCATGTCGGTAAGCATGCCCCCAACTCCAGTTTGACTTCGGGACGCTGATACAGCCTTGGAATGGCTCACCTTGTTTCAGTAGAAAGGCAAAACTTCGATTCCATCCATATGTTTACGCGTGGAAAGAAGAACAGCATGCCATACGCACCTCGACCACACCCGGTCCACCCCAGCCCGGTAACGCAGTTCTCAAAAACACGCGGACAAGCGGAAACAGAATACAGCAAAGTTAGAGCCATGCGGCGCCGCACATCTACTTTGAGTACAAGACAGAACGAACCGTCCTCGAACATAGAGCGACGCGATCCCTGAGCTTCCACCGACAACCCTCGCTCACAGCCGGCCCTTCTGTTGCGGCAAATTGTTGACGTGCGACGAGACATGTCTTCAGTCTCTGCAAGCGATGCGGGGCTTATTTCTTTCTATCAAGACACGTGAGTCTGCATCATACAATAATGCGAGAGTATATCACGAATACGTTTGTGCAGTAGGACGATCAACAACGTTGATGTGGCAATTGCGAGTACGTTGTTTATTTCACTAGCATCTTGCCGCACTGCTACCAAGGTGTTCATGGTTCATTTTATCAGTGTTCCTCGCATACGATGCACTTCTCTGCATAGACAAGGAAATCCAATACGTCTGGCGGTCGCCGAAGACATCTCGCAAACTCTCGCCGATCATCTACATGTACAACAGGTACATGGCCCTGCTGCGTATACTCGTGGTCCTTTCTTTGGTCTCCCCGGTTTCGGACGCTGTAAGTGTCTCGAGTAATATTCAGGTAACGCATACTAGTTCTGAACAGAACATCCTTCCTGTAGAGGTGATTTTTTGGCTACGCAAATTTTGGTCCCGTGCCAATCCTGACATCTGTAACTCTCGGTACTAGTTGTACCGCGCTTGGCTGGTTTGGCTATATCGTGGAAGTGCTGACCTTGCTCGGCCCCGCCTGTGAGTATATCTCCATAGCCTCAAATATTCGCGCTCATCATACCTATCACGCTACCAGCACTGACCACCCTCAGAGTTTATGCGCTCTCGGGAAAGAACAAGACGGTAACCGGTGTCGTGCTCCTGCTCAGTACGGGGCCTTTTTTTGTCAACGTGGTATGTCATATTATCACGACGCCGATCATGACGTTTACTGGATCAACCGCGCATGACTGCAGTGCACGCTATACCAGGATGTAACCTTGAATTTACCCTCGCCTCTCAACTGTGCTTCTTACATCGTCGCCACTCCGACAGCCTATGTTGCGTAAGTTGTCAAGGGGAGCTACATTCACTTACGCTAATTTTGCATTTGGGCAGTTGTAAGTTCAATTTCAGGGACACTCGCTGGACCAGGGAGTAACGATTGACGTTCAAACGTTCATGCACAGCGGTTATCACGTCAAGGTCCTGTATGATTCTGGCGGACGTTCTAGCTGGGATCGTCACCTGGTGGTACACCTATACCGCGCACCAAATGTGGCCGCAGTCAGTTCGCCTATCTTCTCTAGAACAAATCTTGTGGGAAAACGGTGGGCTGAACTGTTTCTTCGGTCCACCATGCTTTGCTTGCATGCTGACGATATATGATTCGTCCAATGCTCAGGGAATGTTTACTTCTGGTGAGGATCTCTGTTCCCCGCATCTTCAGTGCTCCTTCGCTCAATGAGATTGCATGCGCAGCACGCTGGTCTCCCTGAACATCGTGGAGATGACCATGGCCATACTTACAGTGAGTGTCCTTATAAGCACCCGTCTGCCACTCTTTCACTCACGTCCTCCTTCTCAGGTTCTAGCGCGCCCATACGAAATAGAAAACGTCTTCTTACCCTTGATCGACCCGTAAGCCCGTCCCCTCTATATCACCCGCAACTCTCGTCGAATACCGCGTTTTCAGCATCAGCTCAATCCTGAACTCCCGCTTCCTGCTGGAGCTCT
This sequence comes from Trametes versicolor FP-101664 SS1, assembly GCF_000271585.1. Classification (NCBI taxonomy): domain Eukaryota; kingdom Fungi; phylum Basidiomycota; class Agaricomycetes; order Polyporales; family Polyporaceae; genus Trametes; species Trametes versicolor. Next base: position 2,590,564 of record NW_007360328.1, read on the forward strand.
ACGAAACGACTGCACATCGCGAACGGGGTGGCCCGTCGCTCTCGTCTTTCTCGCTCGACTTCGGCCAGGCGTTTCCGTCCGGGGGTGCACCCTCGGACCTTCCCGAGTTCCTCAGCGAGTTCGCGGGCCCAATCCATCCCGGCATGGGGTATGGCCCGGTCCTGTACGACGCGGAATCTGAGCCCGAGGCGGAGGTCCGGGTGCATGCGGGGTTGGGCGCAGACGGATCGAGTGGATACGGTGGGCATGCGGCGCGGGTGTGATTCTCTTCCTTTTGCTTGCCCTTTTCCCTATCCTTTCACTCTGACGCTTTTTGCGATCCGCTCTTCTTGGGGATGGAACTCCTGTATTCTATACCACAGATTTTTCCAGCCGCGTTGTCCCAATATGTACTCCAGTCTGTACCCTGAATACGATGGTTCTGGCAATTTGCCATCTCAGCCCGCTTGCGCCACGGGCGCACGCTGACTTCCTTCCGGGTCGACCTTCGCTCGAGTCGCGGGCATATTCCCGTCGCGTCGAGGCAGCGCTGGCTAGGGCAGTTTGTGGTCGTTCGTCTCCTACAATGAGTCGTTTGGGTTGAGCTGTTTCAACTGCTGAGCGCTCCGATCCTTTCGAAATACACCGTTCTGTACATCTTACAGCACGTCGCCGACTACCTCCCTTGGACCACCCTACAAGGCATACGGGCCTTCCCCCACCGTCACCTTCAGCGTCGAAGGGCAGCACGCTCACTGCGCCCCATGGTGATCGAGGAACGCGCCGTTGTCCGCAGGGGTGAGCCGGTCGACGACCTGCAGCTGCGCCTGCACAGACTGCTCCGGGGTCTCCAGCACGAACGCCGTCGTCCCCTCCGCGATCTTGCGCAGCATCTCCTTCAACTCCGGGTCCCCTGTCCCCACTCCGGTCAGTCGACGGCCTCCCTCACCGCAAAGAAACGCAGCCACTCACCAGCCGGCCCGATCGTGTCCGTCGTGTCCACAAGCCCGGGCGTGAGCGACACGACCGTGAAGCCCTCGCCCTTGAGCTGCAGCGCCCACTTCGCCGTCGCGAGCGCGCCCGCGGCCTTCGTGGTCCCGTACGCGCACATGTTTGCAATCTCTGCGCTGTAGACAATTGCGGGCACCGCGCCGTGCGTGCTGATCACGACGATCTTCTTCGTCGGCGCAGCACGGAGGAGCGGGAGGAAGGCCGCGACGCTGTGCACGACGCCGAGCGCGTTGATCTTGAACTGCAGAGAGTTTCAGGGTGAGTGGACTTGGGTGGGATGGCAGATACGTACCGCTTCGATGAAGTCCGCGTCGAGGGCGTCCATGCTCGGGCTTCGGGGAGGGTATGGTGTCAGTGAAGTCGTGGACCGCACATAATGAGTTCGCTTACTAGTGGTCGAAGCCGAAGAACACTGTGTCTCCGCCCATGCGTGCGGCGTTGTGGATGAGGCAGTCCAGCCTGCCCCCAGTGACCGCTGCGACTTCCTTGGCGGCGCGCTGCAGTGGAAGACGAGCGTCAGCTGGGATGTCGATGAGAGCGGGAACAAGGTGTAGTGTACCTCCAGAGAGGCGTGGTCCACGATGTCGGCCTCGACGACGTGTACGTTCTTGAGATGGGCGACTGCGGCTGCGAGGTACGTGCTTCCTTTCGCGTTGCGGACGATTGCAAAGACGACCGTGTCTGGGCGTCCGGCCTGCAAAGACGGTGTAAGCATATGCATGGTGAAGAAACAGGGCGTTGGAGACATACCAGCTGGCGGACATACTCGAGTCCAATCCCACGAGAAGCCCCGACGACAGCGTATGAGGTGGTCATGGTGTTAGAGAGGTCGAATGGGGGTGAGTTATAGTGTTAATAGGCTGGTTCAACCGTTGTTAATGCGACCACAACGGTGCTCGCGCCGCTCGCTTTATACACCACACTCCAGCTGCGCATTCACGCAGCCTCACTATCAGAACCGAGGGCTGCACTGTGCCAGCGAAACGCGTACGCCTCGGCACTCGTCTGCGCAACATTCCCGGGCAGCAGCCAGGGCGTGACTATGCCGTTCGCACCGTTGTGGCGTCGGACCTCCCAGTGGGCCATAGCACATAGGCTAGATGGTGGCAAATGTGCACAGGTAACATGATGCCGGTGTGTGTGTCAACATGTGAGTTCCTCACGAAGAGGGCTTCGAGAGTCCGACCGGGGATTGCTGCAGTGCGTCACTGGGCGGCATGGGCCTGAAGCGTTGCCGAGGGCATGATGCACGTTAGGGGTAGCCGAAACAGTACTGAGTAGCTATGTGGCGGCGTCGAGGGTCGTCTGCTCGGGCAGCAAGAGAAAACTAGCAAGCTTGAGTAAACGGTCGAGGAAAGTTCGCCGCGGCGCTTCAGGACCCCGGCAAGCCCACCAAGAGCTCATATCCGGTCGGAAGCCCATTTGGGCGATTTTCGGGGGTCCAAAATCCGGCGATTTTCGGGGTTTTTCACATAACTTCCCCCCGGCTTCGCCGGATTCGGGGAATTTTGGCATGTAACATCCAGTTCAGTGTACAGAACGCGATTTTTGGTCGAACCACGGCCTACGTATACGATCGCGTCCACCTAGCTAGCTTGACATAAGTTCCGAAAGATCTAAATTATGCTCTCGGACGCTTCGACGCCGGTATACCACCTTCCGAGCCCGACTCCTTGGTCTCCGCGTGCTTCCCGCGCCGTCTTGTCTCCTTGAATAACCCGTCTACGGCTTTGCAGAGGGCGGTCGAGTGCCCCTCCAGGCGGCGGAACATTTCGACGAGCCGACACGGGAAGCTCTGGGGGTAGACAGAATGCTTGAAGCAGATGAGAAGGTGGGGCATCCATAGAACAAGCGTGTAGTTGATCAGCGTTGGTGACAGCAGCGACAAAAGATTAGTTCGGGTCGCTGAGCGGTGAACATTTGACTGCTTTGAAGGCGCGCATCCTGATGATTAGACCATTTCGATGGGTTATAAGTTGCGACTAACTACAGATTATAATGGATTTCGACTGGCGACACTAATGCTGATTAGAGTAACTCAAGGAGTTTCGTAGACATGCTTCATAAGGCGCGTGTGCAGCCCCAGGAAGACCTCGGCCACCGATCAACCTGGGGTCCCTGCCGGCCCGCTCGACGCTGATTTTCGGGGGTTGGCGGGATGCGACCTGCCTCGCCGAGGGCAAAATTCGGGACAAAGGTAGATGTAGCTCCGGCCCCGAGGGTCCAGATTTTCGGGGGTTTTGACCCAAAAATATGTAACTTTCGGGCCCTCCGGGCCCGTTTTCGGGGTTCCTGGGATATGAGCTCTTGGTGGGCTTGCCGGGGTCCTGGCGCTTCCGTGCGAATTTGCGATATTGTGACCGTTACAGTCACAGGTCGTTATGGACGGGTCACCCAGTCGAAGCGCCCGGCTGATCGCTCTCTGACCAGGACCACTTCTATGCTGCTGCTCTCGGGATCCACTAGGCCGGATAGGCACTCGTTTTCTGTGGTATCTGGTATCTCTCTACGACTTGATAGCATTAAACTTGGAATTGTGGCTTTAATTCGGACCAAAGCCTCAGAAACTCGGCTTGCACTGAACGCTGGGCCAGCGATACTCCTGCCTTGCATAACTGCGGCCGACGAGCTGGGCTATTTTTGATCTTGACGAAGCCTGCGCGCGCTATGCCGAACCGCGTGCACGACGACGCGGGCGCGACTTGCAGAGCCCAGACGCGTCTTGCTCGCTTCGCGCGGGCGCAAAATTAGTGCTGTCCACATCTCTTCCAACGTATCTGTCCTGGAAGGTGATCTACTGTACGTCAAATTCCGAGCTAATTCCATCTTTCGACTGACAGTATTGACTGCAAGAATGGGAAATCGGACGATGCTGTCTTCGTCGTACATAGCGGGAGAAACTCTCTAGAAGATTGCACTCAGGCAGCTGTTTCGCCACTAATGCGATGTAAGTCCGGCGATCTCCTGCGCGTTCGCGTCATCTATGACGCATGTCATACGATCCTTGTACACGCCATTGCATTCTCTCTTCCCGCCAAGCCCGGGAGGCGTAGACTGAGCTGGGCAGGCTAATATCACTTATCCTGTCAACTCCGTCCTCGCTTCAGTGAAGCTGGTGATCCAGGGCCTGGAGTGTCCACGATGTGCTCGCTCCGTACTATGTCCCAAAACTGTGCTAGTGCATCCCCCTCGCCTCTCCCCTGCCTACCCTTGACAGTTTATAGATACACACGCATGCATGCGATACGTCTGACAGGCCAGGACGGGGGACCCGTTCATGTAAATTCTGCTCTCCAGCAGCAGCTGCGTCTCTCTCTCTCGGTCCATATGGTGAGTGGGCACATGCGCGCCGAGATTTCTGAGGCAGTGCGGGACGAGCCGGCTCCGCGCAGGCAAGTATCATCATCATGCTCGATGGTGAGCCTAAAGTTTTGAGAACATGCCCTTCCCGATGGTGACAGCGGTCTACATGATTATACATGTTTATCCCGTGGAAGCTGCACGACTATGCCCACTGCCCGCTGATGTGCCGCTTGTGCATCAGCGGGCTGGGCTCGGTCCAGTGTGTTTAAGGTTACGGTACTGCGCGCGCCGGGGATGCGCGAGCTGCGGGTGTGCGGCAGTATAGCACCGGCGGTGGTCGCAGCGAAGACGCGTTACGACTACTGGTACGGACATCAGAAGATCCATGCCATCCAATTTGCTGCGGGCTGCAGAACAAACTTCTGCGTAGCGGCTGGAAATAGAGAATCCATTGCCGCCAAAACTCTGTGTCTGTTGAGTATCGTCACGAATATCTGAGCAGAGCCTCAAGTCCACCTTGTCGCCATCCATATCCCAGAGCAATAGCAGTTCTGATTGTGACTCTCCTCGGCGCAGGCAGGTGAGCGGCCATGGAGGGTTCATACCTGCTTCATGCGATATGAAGGACTTGGATATGCATCGATGCATTCATGTGCTCGTCACAAACCATCGTTTCTCGGGCTCTTGTCTTGCTCCACTAGATGAGCACCCACGCGTAGATATGCGCCCGAGCACTACGACGTTCGCCTAGTAGTGTCACCACGAAAGAGTTCGACTCGGTGATATATCCGTCTTCTCTCATTTAATTTATCGCTGACTTGGCGTTGTGACTAGGAATGTCAAGAGACCGGCATACAGCTGTAGTACCACCGTATCGCTCAGGACATTCGTCGCCCCTGTCAATCTGTGCGGAACACAAGCGCCCGGTTCGTACTCACTGATCCGCTTGAGCACCCTAGAGCTGGTGTGGCGGTAGAGTATCAGAGTCACGGGCTCGACATCTCTTTTCCTGTGCCCCGCAGCTGGATATGAAGATAATCTCGTTGGTGGGCGCGCCCCGAACGCCAGTCACACCGCGATGTTCTAGAGGTGGCTGCTCTGTTTCCCCTTGCAGTAGCACAGGATCTCTTCATCCACATCTCCGTACGTACAAAGTGTTCAGCTTTCCGCCGCACCTCATAGCACTGATGATACTGTCATTAGAAGTACGGATGGCATATGACGTGCTCACAGCGCGATCCGACAACGCACCAGCCATGCGCTACCAGGGCTACGTATACGAGTACTATAAAACACAGCAAACCGCGCTTCAAGTTGAACTCCCAAAGACGCGACCCGCCTCGAATCACTCGCTTCTACAACTTCCTGCCGCTACGTGTATTCAAGTTTGCGTGCACGTGTCCAGACATGTCATTACCCACCTCCACCAGCGTTTCGCAGGAAGTTGCCGCTGAATATCACGCCTCGTCAGTCACGGCATTCAAAGTTTCCGGAATGGTACTGATACCGTTGCATAGGAGGACCTCCCACAGCATTGCTCTGGCAGTCGCCAGTACGTCTCGTCCTGTCCTATTAGTGTTAAAAATTGACATACTTTTCGGATAGCACTACTCGCATACGATGCACTTCTCTGCGTGGGAAAGGAAGCCCGGTATATTTGGTGGAGACCAAAGACTTCTCGCAAAGTCTCGCGGATCCTATATATGTACAACAGGTATTTGTCCCTGGTATGGAACATGTTGGACGTTGGGTTCATCGGTAGGCTTTCGGACATAGTGAGTGTGCCTTCTCGGTATCGTTCCGATGACGCAATTGACTAACGTATATTGCCCTTCAGAGGTGAACACTTCGCATGTCCAGACTCTCTCTCGTTATACCCGGCCTGACCCACGGAGCAGCTGTGCCGGATTAATATGGCTCGGCTATGCCATGGAGGTGCTGGCTATGCTCGGTCCTGCCGGTGAGCGAATTGACTCGAGTCGAAACCCCGGCCCATTTAATTGATGCTGATCACACAAGCATTCACTACCATGAGAGTCTACGCGCTCTCGGGGAGAAACAAAATAATCACTGGTGTGGTACTGTTGTTCAGCATGGGCCCATTTTTCGTCAATATAGTTCGTCGTCTCATCACCACATGCGACGAGGCATTTACTGATGCAGTGGACCATCATAGAGCACTTTATACCAGGATGTTCCCGTCAATGTGCCCCAACCAGAAGGCTGTGTGGCCTATGTCTATTCGACCCCAGCACTATTTTTTGCGTAAGTGAGCCCGGCCGCATAAGTATAGCCAATTAACGTGAATTTCGGTTTGCACAGGAGTAAGCCTGGAGAATTACCAGACAATTCACAGTCGTTGACCTTTCTGAACAGCGGTCGTTGTCTCAAGGACCTGTTTGATCATCGCAGAAGTTCTGGCTGTGATTGTCACCTGGCGGCGCACTCGTGGTGCCCGCCAGACGTCGACACAAATTCTCCGACGGCCTGTTCTGGATCAGACTTTGTGGGAAAACGGTGAGCTCAGCCATTCTGTCAAGTAAACGTAAGCTGTATACTGACGATACGCCCCTCTTAAAACTTGAACACTCAGGGAATGTTTATTTTTGGTGGTAGCCATTCCATCCTGATGACCCGCTTCTTTTCAACAGCTTGTATGAACAGTGCACTGGTATCGCTAAACATAATGGATATAACCGTCGTCGCGCTCCAAGTGAGTAGTAGTGCATATCCAAGCAGACTTCTGTCAGCCTTTGACTAACCATCATGCCCCTCAGATGTTCAGCCATCCGTTCGAATTTATCGATTATATCTTGCCATTCATTGACCCGTAAGGACGTTCCTCAACCGTCGTCCTAGTCACGTTCATAGAGCGTTGGGCTGACCCTGGTGTTATAGTGTCAGCTCGATATTAAACTGTCGCTTTCTACTCGCCCTCTACGGGACGACCGCACAGCTTGAGAGGGGCGGTACATCGGCCTCGTCCTTCTCTCTCGACCTCGGCGATGCGAATCTATCGGGGACGCCCGACCTCCCTGAATTCCTGACTTCGTTCGCCGGTCCAATCCATTCCACCCCCGACGACGACCAGGAGCTGTTCGACCAGGAGCGGACGCTGCCGCGCGAACACGACTTGGAGGTGGACGTAGGGGTCCTCAACTCGGAACCTTGGATGGAGGCGGAGCCAGAGGCTCTTGGTTTGGCCAGAGGCTCGGAGGGTGTCTGACGCTTTCCCGTTCCTGATCACTATCGCCCTTGTGCTCTTGATTATTATTATTATCCGAGTTTATTATCCGCTGCAGGGAGATGCCCTATGTCAGAGAGTACGTACAAGAGGGATGGGCTGCGAGAGGGGTGCGAGACTGGACAGGTGCATGGGAAGAGGACGAAGGTGCGTAAAGCCAAGCGGGCGCGAGGGGAGACGGGGTCGGGCGACGCGGGCCTTGTGCTCTTTCCGAATCAAGCTTCTTGGAAGTCGAAACCATGTTCCTTAGAATACAACCCCTCCAAGTTTCGCTGCGTTGTCGTCGGTATGTACTCGCGCATGATACCCTGTGTATGGCTAGCCACCCTCGATCTTAAACGTGAAGCGCTTGCGCCCGGACGGCCGCACGATAACCTACCTTGACGGATCCGAGCAGCGGCCGTTTCCATATCCTCGTGAACGCTAGACGCGGGTGTCCACCTTCCCTAATACGTATCTGTACCTTCTGCGTTATCGAGTACTTTGTCAGGTGTGCTACATTCAAACCTCATCTGTCCCTCCAGCATCTCTTCGGGTGTCGCAACATCTTTCCCGAGTCGACTCCCCGAGAGGACACATGACGGACTGACCGCGACACTTCCAGACATGCATCATACAGCCATACAGCACAGCCCTGCCTGTCATCCATGTCGCGCTTCGGCCGTCACTATGTGGCCGCGGGGATCTCGTGGCGGGGCTTACGCGATGCGGCGCTGCAGCGCTGCGATAGGATGCCTTCTAACGTCTTCCATTATATCGTACATCTTACACTCGTGCTCGCAGCGCGTCTCTATCCCCCCATAAAAACCTACACGGCATACGGGCCGTCCCCCACCGTGCTCCCCGAACGCCGCCCCTCCTTCTCCCACTCCGTGTCCACTGCACGCGCGCCCGTACTCATCAGCACCAGCACACCACAAGCGCACCCAAAGGGCGTACGTACCATCGGAGATGTGCTCGATCGTGACAAGGACGCCCCCTTGGCGCATATGGGCGCGTACGGGTGAGACGGGCGGCACCCCGGAGAGGCGCGTGAGCTCGATCGTCGAGCTCTCGAGGCGGCTGCGCGAGGTGGCGGAGCGCGCGGCGGAGGCGCGGCGTGGGTTCAGGACGAGCCGAGAGCCCTGGCGCGGCGAGACTCGGGTCAGCTATGGGGCGGACTTGGGGCAGCGGGAGGAGAGAGTACGTACGGCGAGTGAGAGCACGACGAGTAGCCACCTGTGTCCACGTACCCAGATGCGCGTCAGCACTGCGGCCCCGCGCGGACTACGGAAAGGGGGGAGGAGACGCACGTGTAGCAGATGCCGGTGAGCGTGGAGCGCACGTACTTGTAGAGCATCATGTTGACGAGCATAGTGGCAAACACGAGCGCGTACGCCCATGTGCCGTCGGACACGAACTGCTGCAAGACGGGCCCGCGGCCCCAGCCCTGGCGCACAGCCTCGCAGAAGCGAAACATCGTGAGCGCGAAGAGGATCGTTTCGAACAACAGGGACACGATCCTGCTGGGGGCGTCAGCTCCGTGTCGCTGCAGGGATACGAGAAGGGGACGGGAGGGGAGGAGGCGCACCAGTAGTACTGGAAGATGGCGGGGCTGGAGGTGACGTAGCACTCGTCGTCGTAGGTGAGGCGCGGGGTGACGACAGCGAGGACGTAGCAGAGGAAGGTGAGCTCGGCGACGAAGAGGCTCCCGAGGATCCCGAGGAGGACGCGGCTCCTGCTGTATAGGGCGTATACTGGGCGCGGAGCCGTTAGCATCCCGCATTCATGCTGCGTGGACGAGCGGCAGCGTACCTCGTGTGATGAGGATCACGTCTACCGTGGTGACGATGACTTGGAGGAGCACGCCCTGGACGACTTGCCAGGCGGCACATTGGCGGTCTGTGAACTCCAGGCCGGTGCTCCCATTTACGTTGATAGAGAGTAAGGCTCTGGGATCGCTCCGTGAGTTTCGCACACCTCCCGCGCGCGGAGGCACTCACAATTGGACAAGCCATGGAATATATCGTGCGATAAGGTACATGGTTTTCGCCGGCGTCCAGGCTCGTCTACATTGTCATTAGCACGCACTCTCGCACCCACACAGGATCGGTGTTCGATACTGACTTCCAGATCAGCTCAACCTGCATAGCCGTCAGAGACACGCGGATCGCACACATCGCAGGGACGTACCTCCTCCGACAGCATAACCAGCACGTCCCACGTCAGCACGGTGACGCAGGCAACCTCGCTGTAGCTCAGATCGCGCGCATTCGTGTACTCGAGCTCCTGGCTAAGGAACACCTTGAGGACGTCCAGCATTCCCATGCTCGCTCCGCATCGGCGTTAGCGCGGTAATCGACGCGTGGGCGGAAAAGGGACGGGCGAGAGGGCGAGTCGCGGTGGCAAGCGAGATGGGGGAGGACAGGGAAGAGGAGACCCGCACGGGCGTGCGAGGCGGGGATGGTGGGGCATTATATGGGCGATTCGGGCTTTGCGCGTCGCTGGGAGGCGTGCTGTCGTATTTGGCCACCCGAGGAAGAGCTGTCTCCTGCTCCGAGCGGATCGGCGATAAAGCGAGGACGAGCACGAGATCAGCAGCTCCAGGAGCACCAAATGAGGACCGCGTGTGGCCAGGCGCTGGGCGCATTGCGCACGAAGCGATGACAGGGTGCGAATCGCACGAGAAGGCGGAGTCCGCGCACGCGAGGAGAAGCCCAGAAGAAGCTGCGCGAGCGCCGGGCGCGGAAAGAAGCTTTGTTGTCCGACGTGTCTTCGGAGATGCATGGGACGGTAGACGCGGGCCTGTCCGACTTATCGCACATGTGCGTATGTGTAAAACTATCGAGGGCAGGCCGGGACGCGGTGAGTAGATAAAACAGCACGATCCTAGGACACAGTACTGAGCAAGCGCATCGTGGACGCTTACTTGGTCCAGACCCTGGATCGCCAGTCACTGCATCGAAGACGCGACTGGCAGGATGGATGTAATGTCGGCCCGCCCAACTTAGTCCACGGCTCCCGGGCGTGGCGGGTATAAAGAATGGAATGGTGCGTACCTTGCCTTTCGAAGTGCATCGCGTCGTGTACAAGTTGGGTATGGCACAAGCGTCATAGATAACGCAAACGCGCAAGACAGCGCCAAACCTACACCGTACTTTTGGCGAAACAGCTGCCTTATTGCAATCTTCTAGAGAGGTTCTCCCGCTATGTGCGACGAAGACGGCATCGTCCGATTTCCCATTCTTGCGGTCAATACTGTCAGTCGAAAGATGGAATCAGCTTAGATTTTGACGTACCGTATAACACCTTCCAAGACAGATGCGTTGGAAGAGATGTGGACAGTACTAGTTTTGCGCCCGCGCGAAGCGAGCAGAACGCGTCTGGACTCTGCAGGTCACACGTACGTCGTTGTACGCGCTGTTCAGCATGCCTCGTCAAGATTGAGAAGAGCCTAGCTCTTCGGCCACAGTGATTAAACACAGGAGGATCGCCCGGCCTAGCGTGTAGTGCAAATGGCAGGAAGGGTGTTGGCCGAGTTTCTGAGGCTTGTTCCAAGTTAGAGCCATAATTCCTTTGAAGCTGATACTGCTATGAAGTCGTGGAGAGAGAGATAAAGATTGATCTCAAAGACAGAAAGCGGGTGCTGAGTCGGCCCAGTGGATTCCGAAAGCAGCAGCGTGGACGTAGTCCTAGTCAGAGAGCGATCAGCCTGCGGGCGCCTCCTCCTCCACTCGCGGTGAGCGCGGTGACCGATGCATAACACCGTGACGGTAACGGTCACAATATCGCAAACCGTGCGGCGGCACCCGGCGACGCCTAGATCGCGCTCTCTTCGACGCCGAACTCGTCTTCGTCGCACACTGGTGTCGCTTCCGTCGTCCCCCAACTTCATCACTTTTTCCCCACTCGCCATTCTCTTTCTTTCCATCAAATAACATATCATTGAGCTGAATACCCAGGCCGCCGCTACGACAAAATCACGGAGCAGGCTCGTGCCTGCCCTGCTCGACCTGCTTGGCGTCCCCGCGCGGCATCAGGTAGGGCCTCTCCCGACTCATCGAAGTATATCCATACTTAGTCGGCTCGCTCGCGCGATTTCCAAAGCTATAGACGAAGCTGGACGCAGCAAACCCGATGCGGACCGGGCACTTGCTTCAACTGAAGATCTTCCGCTACTACACCGACAGACGATTTTCAACGCTGCCGCATAGCCACTCAGTGCTCGTGCCACCCTCTCCATGTGCATCATGTCGTCGGCAGCATCTCATGCCGCCTGACGTACTGCAGCCAGTTGTAATCCCCGGTCGGACTCACGAAGCCCTCATCATGAGGGCACGCGGACGGTGACACACACCCCGGCATCACGTCCCCTGTGCATAGCTGCTACCATCCAGGCGATGTGCTATGGCCCACTGGGAGCTCCGACGCCACAGCGGTGCGAACGGCATAGTCACGCCTCGGTGCTGCCCGGAAATGTTGCGCAGACAGGTGCCGATACATACGTGTTTCTCTGGCACGTCCTAACTCAGAAATTCTCCTTGAGACACTGCGGAAATGCGCAGCGGGAGGGTGGTGTATAAAGCGAGCGGCGCGAGCACCGTCGTGGTCTCATCAACCCAACGCTCGAGCAAACCAGCCTCCGAACGCTATAACTCATCCCATTCGATCTATCTAACACCATGACCACCTCTTACGCCGTCGTCGGAGCTTCTCGCGGGATTGGACTCGAGTATGTCCGCCAGCTGGTATATTGTAAACGCTCGCTTTTGTCGATGCGCTTATGCTCACACCTTTGTAGGCCGGACGCCCGGACACAGTCGTCTTTGCGATTGTGCGCAACGCGAAAGGAAGCACGCACCTCGCAGCTGCGATTGCCAATCTCAAGAACGTACACGTCGTCGAAGCGGACATCGTGGACCACGCGTCCCTAGAGGTACACTAATCCTCGTCACCGCTCTCATTGACGTTCCAACTGACGCTCTTCTTCCGATGCAGCGTGCCGCCGAGGAAGTCGCAGCCGTCACCGGGGGCAAGCTGGACTTCCTGATCCACAACGCCGCACGTATGTCCGGGGACACCGTATTCTTCGGCTTCGACCACTAGTGAGCGAGCTCATCGGTGTGTTCCACGCCTTCGCTGACACCATGCCCTCCCCGAAGCCCGAGCATGGACGCCCTCGACGCGGACTTCATCGAAGCGGTACGCCTCCCCTCTCCCTCTCCCCTCGCACCCGTCCCTCACACCCATGCCAACAGTTCAAGATCAACGCACTCGGCGTCGTGCACAGCGTCACGGCCTTCCTCCCGCTCCTGCGCGCGGCGCCCACGAAGAAGATCATCGTGATTAGCACGCACGGCGCGGTGCCCGCGGTGGTCTACAGCGCGGACATCGCGGACATGTGCGCGTACGGGACGACGAAGGCCGCGGGCGCGCTCGCGACGGCGAAGTGGGCGCTGCAGCTCAAGGGCGAGGGCTTCACGGTCGTGTCGCTCACGCCCGGGCTTGTGGACACGACGGACACGATCGGGCCATCTGGTGAGCTTTCTTTAGAGGGTGGTGGTCAAGAGGCTGACACGAAAGCGGACAGGGGACGCGGAGGGGAAGGAGATGCTGCGGAAGATCGCGGAGGGGACGACGGCGTTCGTGCTGGAGACCCCGGAGCAGTCTGTGCGTGCGCAGCTGCAGGTCATCGACCGGCTCACCCCTGCGGACAATGGCGCGTTCCTCGATCACCACGGGGCGAAGTGAGCGCGCTTCCAAGTTCGCGCTCGACGCGGAAGTGAGTTCCTCGGACAGGCTTGCTGGCGTCACTTGCGGGTGTAGGTGCTGCTACGCACGCCCATTCATAGCCTTCCACACAATGCGATAGCTTTTTTACCGAGACCTTGTCGCTGTGCCGGTGCCCGCACTTGTGCTCCGCGGTGTGCTCAGATCGATAAGTGTGTGCAATAAACATTCGTCGTTTGAACATCCGTATGCACGGGCAGCATATGTGTACTTGATCTGAGGGTGCGCGATCTCTGCAGACGGCGTCGACAAACTTGAAACCTTCATGCATCCATCGTGATCATGCATTCGTGTCGCGTGCACCTGCGCGCCTTCACGCGGGCGGCGTGAGGGGGAGCAGGGGGGAGCCACAGCGGAGCCTGAAAGCCACGCACTGGGCGATTAACGCCTGTTGTGATAATGTGTAGTCTCCGTGGCTGACTATATAGTAGATGACAGTCGATCTACGTATATAAGAAACATTGATGTCTTGCAGCAACACGAAGGTCGCTGTGTTGACTGCTGGGACACGCAGTAAGCGCCAGGTCTTATGCCCGAGGACCCCGAAAAGCCTCGCCTTCAGCGCAGATTCCGTTCAAAAATTACAAAAGGTGGCATGAGCTCTCTTTGATACCGTTTTTAGTAAATCATATACTCTACATGTACCCCGGTGCGCTCTGTGCTTTAAGATGGGAGTCAAACGCCGTGCGAACGCTCGAGCGCCTGGTTCGGCAATGGCCGAAAGCCCACCCTCCTCCAAAAACCGACGTCTCACACTAGGCTCGTAAACCAGCACTCTAGTTCTGCGGAAGACAGTCGTTCCTTTAGAATAGAGGCTGGACTAACCTATGAGGGGGGGTGCGGGTGACCCCCGTGGGAACGACGCGCCAAAAAGTGTCTCGACGCGTTTCCTCGCCCGCCGTTCTACCCAGCGGTAAATCTTGAGAAAATATATGTTGGTTTGGAGGATACAGTGTTGCGGCCAGGGTATTTTATCTTTGTGATATTCCACCCACAGTCAGCTATGGAGCTCTCGACAACGCAGAGCCTCAGCCACCCTTTCAGTGTCCGCTGACAGCTCTTGACAGCTCTCGCCCAGGAATTGCAACTCAGACGGTTCCCACGGGGGTCACCTGCACCCCCCTCTCATACGATGTTCATACCTAGTCTCACACCCCTCGCCGACCAGCAATATGCCGACATATCTCATCTTCAACAAGTTGATCGATCCTGATACTGGTTATTTTGACGTCACTGTGCCAGACAACGCTAAGGTCTACAACATCCTCAACGAAATATGGGAGGAGTGCGGGGACCATCTGAAGGAGACATGGCCCAAGCTCATGCGCGTCGACCTACAGCTTTACTACTTGGTGCGCCAATCTCTCAGCATTATTCGTGATAGCTTACTCCTTCAGGTTGACCCAATTGTCGGCCGGGATGGAGGACAGGGAAGGGTCCTCCGTGAGATGGCGGAGTACAAGAACGAGAAGCGTCTTCTGGATCGTCTTGATCGCGTGGCCTCCTTGCCCGATCTGCCCGAGGATCATATCGTCTTCGAGCTCTGTGTTAGCTCTCGGGTAGCGCCACTGCGCCCGGAGACCATTGTCGAACAGGGTGAGATCATACACAGGGAGCGACTCAGACATGCACCTAACTTACTCCCAAGGCCGCCTGAAGGCTTTTGCGCGCATCGAGAAGGTCGCCTCCCCATCTGAGGTCGCGAAGGACCCGAAATAACTCGAAGGCGAAACCTTCCTCTACGATTGCCGGAACGCCACAGGTCCGCCCGTGACTATCTACCACCCAGCGTTTGCGCGCCTCAAGGAGGACATACGCTGTATCGATCGCCTCGATTTGCGCACGGACTTGCCGTCCAACTGGGTTGCACGTACCGGCCAGCTATTCCTCGCGTCCCAGGAGCGATACGACAAAGAAGAGGATCGCTTGGAGAAAATCCGTCCTATTCTCAGCACTCTGTTGGATGTTCAACTCGCTCTGCACGTCAGGATGTACAATCAAGACGGCGGGCACTATGTTGCAGAGTTCGATGCAGCAGCCTCAGTCCCGTTACGAGAGTCCAAGCCGTATGACCGCAAGGCTGTCTATGTGTGTGCGGAATTCAAGAACGAACCCGTAACGAGTGGGGCGGGTGGCGTCCAAATTGCTGCGACCTATGCACATGCAGTTGCCCATGGGGATGCGGTTTGTGCTTTGTCGCTGCTCATGAAGAACACATCTGATCATTTCCACTCAGTACAAGGCCGTCCGAGATGTCTCTTGCTGCGCGACCATCCTCATCTCCGTCTCCGGCCCGTTCATACGATTCTACGGGGCCATACTTGCTGATGTTGTCACCATACAGCCCTTCACGGAATATGTCTGGCTCGGCGGCGATTCCGATATGGAAGCTCGCATTGTGTACGTCGCTAAGATCCTCCAAAGCATCCGTGCGGCCGTGCGCACCCTACACGACTCATACGAGGTGCTCTCGATCAAGCCCATCGCCAACTCCATTAGCCACGCCCTTCCCCATCCGACACCCGTGGATGAGGCCAGCAACCGTGCACTGCTCTCGGACCTTCGCTTCGTTGACCGCTTTGACTACCTGGGACGGCAATATCAATGCGCGGACGGGCGGATCGTCGAGGAGTTCAGTCGGTCACTATTCCGCGCACGGCTAGGCAGCAATGGCGACGGGTCCGAGGTCCTTGTCAAGTTCTGCTTCCGGTACGGCGAGGAGGCGCACCGGCTGCTGGCCGCACATGAGCCGCCGCTCGCACCGCGGCTGCACGCATGTGTGCCCCTCCTCGGCGGCGTCACGATGGTCGTCATGGATATTGTGCCCGGCTTTGAGGACAACGTGTCTTCGGACAAGTCCGCCCAGCTCCCATCCGAGACCATGGACGACGTCAAAACGGCTTTGAAGGTGCTCCACGGTGCGGGACTCGTGCATGGGGACGTGCGGCGGCCGAATGTCATGGCTGTCCCAAGGGGGGACTCTGGGCAAATGGGCGCGATGCTCATTGACTTTGACTGGGCGGGCGAGAATGGGAAGGTGCTGTACCCGTCGCGGTTGAACCCGGATGTCGATTGGGCGCAGGGTGCGCAACCCGGATACCCGATTCAGCGCGAGCACGATTGGGAGATGTGGAGAAAATTGAAAATGCTGGTTGTGTGCTGATTCTACCGGTTTGCGGGTCGTTGAAACGCCGTTCATGCTCCAAGTCTGAGTCGTCAGCCCAGCTACTAATGCTACCACCGCCTACGCCATGCCATTACCAGCACAGATTGAAACAGGTACGTACTAACGTCGTACGAGACGTGGGCGCCTAGTTGCTCTCATCAATGCCACGCGCGTGAATGCCAGTGCGAGTGCCATGCCACTGACCCCGCGCAACCCGGCGGACCGCTTTCTCCAACTTCTCTTTCACCTCGAGAAACAACAGTCATCCGGCGATGGACATATTCCGGTTGCTGAATGGACAGTGATACCATGCCAGTGAGCCGTTCGAATGGTCGAAGATACTTACTGCTCTCAGCCTGAGTCGCTCTGAGTGACGAGGTCGAGCCGTCCCAAGTCGCGTTCTTCTCGTGCGCCCCGCGGTCAGATCGTCTTTGAAGCTGTATATATCGGTGAGTGTGCAAGCATGGCCTTCAGCGGATCGACAGTCGGCGTCGCTGACGGCGTCTCAGGTATAAACCTTCAAGTACTTTATGTGACCCAGATGCGAAAGCCGACCGCATTGCCTATGTAGCCCAAGGTGATTGTCATTCTACTATGCATGACATTACTGCAGCACCGGACTGCGAAGAGGCTTGGATCGTATCGGATCAGTGCGCCCAAAAGCGTGCTGCAGCCGAGCCCCATTGTTCTGCCCAGGTGGCACGCCTTGGAGAGATCGAGTGGCACTCCGCAATCTGACGGACATATATTATTCTTGGGCAACTTCTTTGCATCTCTCCAGTTCATTTATTTCCTTCCATCTTCTCTCGATACGCTCGAACTCACTCACACTTTCTGATCGCCGAACATGAATGGCACCAACAACGCTGGATGTGACGGCGCCGAAGTTGATGTAGCCACCAATTTGAACGGGACGGCGTCAGGCCCAGAGCCACAGGTGAGTAACTCCACGTCTGTTCTTTACATGGCGGTATTTGTTGTCATTGCGGGTACCACTCCCTGGAGACAGCGACTGTCAATGGCATTTACGATACCGCCGCAAACACCACTTGACTGGCAGTCAATATTTACACCCATGTTTTTTTTCAGCCACACCAATACAACCGCCTCGCTCCGAAGCACACCGACTGCCCGTGTTATGTTGACCCGCGCTGCCAGCTCGCCGTCGCCTTCCAAGAGGCCCGCGACTACTGGGCGCGCCATCCGGACGACGCCGTACGTGTCCCGCCTTGTGAACACAATCTAGATGACAGAATCAAGCTCCATCCTAGGAGAACGCGCCAACGGACATCCACGGGGTGAGCGCTCTCTTCGGTTATCCCTGTTGAAATCCCCTCGTGCTCAACTCGCGATGACAGGAAATCGAACAATGGCTAGTCGACAATCGACTACTCGAACCCACTCAACCGATGTGCGAGGTACGAACTTCGCGCAGTCTCCGCGCTCCGAGATCCCTTCCATAGCTAACGTCTTCCAGGAACCCCAGGGTGAAGCCGAAGAACCCTCCACGGGAGAAAGCCCCGCCAAACGCACAGGCTTCAAATTACTCCGCATCCGGCCGCTCAACCTGCGGCGCCTCAGTCTTCCGACTCGAGACCGATCTCCTGCACTCCAGCCCCCGTCAGCAGAATACGTCCAGCGCCGCAACACCGACGGCGAGGCTCCTGTCCGCGCTGACGAGAGGCAGGATGACACACCGCCCGTAGTCGCCCCGCTGTCTCCGCGCAAGCTCTTCCGTGGCGCGGCTGGGGTGTTTATTTCTGCACGGCACAAGGTGCGACACAATGGCCGTCGTCAAACTGATGGTGCTCACATAGAGCTTCGCCCCTGTGTAGCGCTCCAAAGCCTCCGTACCAGCGAGTACCGCGTCGGATGAAGCACCGGAAGACGCTGTGGACGATAGGGCGTCTGCTTCCAGCGGCGAGCCGCCGTGCTCTGACGAGCCTGAGGAGAAGCCGCTTGTGGGCGAGGATGGACCGGAGGTACGTCGCCGCGAAAGACGATATCCTACCCCTGTGTCGCTCACCCAGCGCGCGCAGGCCGCCGAGAGCATCTACGACGACGCCGTGGACGCGCTAGCCGCGTTCTTCGATGCGGCAGCTGGCGCGCACGGGCCCTCCGACATCCGTCACGCAGACGCTCTTAGCAGTCGCCCGGCAGACACGGAAAGCGCAAAGGTGCGATGTTCCGTTGCCCCTCAAACCCCACACCTTCCGTCTGAGCTCTGTGCTTGCAGCTGCCCTTCCGAGCAGGCGCTGGGGAAGAAGCAGATGCAGACGCCCCCGACGGCGTCGACCCCGCATACGCCGCGCTCATGCCCATCCTGCACGAGCTCGACGCGCTCGCCGAGCACCCGCGGCACGCGGCTATCGCAGCATCGCACGGTGACGCAGATTACGCGCACTTCTGGGAGACGTTCGCCCAGCTGTCCGCACGGGACGTCCTCTTCGCCGTGTACGCGCTCCGCGCTGAGGCGGCCGACGGACTTCAGCTGGAGTCAGAGGGTCAGGGGCCCTTGTTGACGGTGTTGGCCGTCGTGTTGGCGCTGTGGGCGTCCGGGGCTTCTATTCTGGCCGTATACTTGTATTGGCATTTGCCCTGATCGCCTGCAGCAATGTTTCTTTCCCGATTATCACGAGTTCTCTGCATCCTCCATGCACGTACATCCTCCTTGTCGCACGATGCGCAAGTACGGGACGTCTATACGTGCTAGCCCTATTATGTGTTATTTCGAATAATACAACTGTATCATCCATGCGTAAGCTGCAGAGTGCGCGGGAAAGGCTGCAGAGGTTTTCGGCAAGGCAGGGAGTACATGCAAAAGCACAATGATCATTGTCCATCCGTCCAAGAAAACACCATTTTACAACAACAGCAGCTACTGGTACATCAAGGCGACGTCGCGAGATCGAGCATACCGCTAACATCCGTTCAGGCGCGCGGCTTGTCGATGGTGACCCAGCTGTCCCTCTTCGGGAGAGCACTGCGAGCGCTGTTGGCGTCAGTCAAAACGCCACCGTTAAATCGTGATAGCGGACCCACCCCGGCTTGCCCAAGGTGAGCTTGACGGTCTTGACCTCGAAGCCGTGGAACTTGAGCTTCACCGCGAGGGACGCGTCCTCGGTTTGGAGCAGGTTGAGCTCCTCACCCTCGTCTTCGAGCAGGTTCGTTAACACCGCCTTCGCAATGGGGATGTGGCTCGCTATCTTGAACGTGGCCTGCGCGTGACCGCCATAGGCCTCGTAGAGGCGGAGCACGACGGTAGGCGAGGACGCATCGTGCTTGCTGAAGTCGTCGTCCAGCCCGCGCTTGACGGTTTCGAGGACCACGTTCGGGGCGCCCTCGATGCTGAATCCGGGCTTCGTCTTCAGGAGAGGCGCTTCGGTAGTGTCCTCAAGCAGACGAACTGTGGACAAAGATGTTGAGACGTGTCGTAATGGCGGTCAAGATTGACTTACCGTGAAGCGGAGAGTTAAACAAAATAGCTGCAATTGGGACGTCCGACTCCAAGAAGTGGCCCTGGTGGGGCATAACGGCCCAGGAAAACTCGTGCTTGCCTGTGGGGATGCATTATCGTGTCAAGACATGGTCGAAGGTGGAAAGTAATGCATACAAACCTTGGTCCTGCTCAGCGTCTGGCGCGGTCGCAGCGCGCAGAAGGGAGATGCGCAAGACGTTGCCGCGGCACGAGAATCCGTACTTGGACTCGGAGAGAATAGCGACACCATAGCCGAACTCGCTCAAGTCGGCATACTGAATGGCAAGGTCAGCTTTTAAAGCGAACTGAACATGATTAGGCTTACCTTGTGGCCGCAGACCTCGAACTTCGCGATGTCCCAAGTCGTGTTCTTGTGCGTCGGCCTCTGGACGTGACCGAACTGAGTCTCATACGTGGCGTTGTCGTTGTGAATGTCGAGCGGCAGTTCAACTGTCGATATCTTTCAGCAGTTCGTCCAGAACGTAAGAATGGTTTTACTCACACTTCAAGAACTCGTGCCTCTGGTGCCAGTCAACCTGGGCGTCGAAGCGGAAGAACGACCGCGAGTTCTTCTTCAACGAGGCTAGCAAGATGTCAATATTGTCGTTAGACGAAGTCTCGAATGATAGATCTTACCAGGGATCGCGTCCAACGAAATCTGCACGATGTGGTAAGGGAGGTGAAGACCGCCACAAGAAGACGAGGTGCACTTACTACGACATTGATCGTGCTTTGGCCGTACTTAACTTGAGCCTTGAGCGCAGCACGAAGAGGCCCTTCTGCAGCCACCGAGATATTCCCGAAACTGAGCTTCTTGTACTTCTCAAGGTGATGAACCTCGACATCTGGTAGAGCGTGAGTATGGTGCATACCCGAAGCCTGCACCCTTACTCACCCCAAGCGTCCCAGTAGTTCGGCCTGTCGTCGAAAATAACGAGGCCACCGGTCTCGCCCTCGGGGATGAGCTCACGCCTGGAACATGCATATCAGCTGTGCATAATCGATCGCACCATGCCCATCACATACTCGAGTGCGACGTCCACTAAGCTAGTGATTCTTCCTTCAGAGACGGTTAGCTGGACACTCGCGTTCTTCAGCACGAAGTGGTCCTCTCCCAGGTGCGTGACTACAATCGATCAGCAAGGCGGTAAGAAGGAACAGCCTGAGCTGATTGAACATACCGGATACCGGCTTGCAGTCCGCGTACATCCCAGTGCCGTACGACAGGCCGCCGGCGGTAGGGCCATCCATGAGTGCAAGACCAACCGTGCCGTCCTTGGATGTTTGTACCACCTGTGAGCGCAGCCGAGTGGCTGCGCCCGTGAGGGGAACCTCGACGATGTCACGGCGAGGGAAGAAAGTCGTGTTGAAGCCCACGAGCGTGCCAGTCTTCTTCGACTTCATGACGGGGTCGGCAAGAGACACAGATGGAGGGAAGATCGCTTTGAAGGCCTCCTCGATGAGGGCGTCGCCTTCCTTGCTGACTTCAGCGTATAGCTTCTCAGCGTCATCGTACACCATTCCACTGGAGAAATGGCTATGTCAATATCGAAGCAGGGGCCACACCGACAGGGCTTACATGGCCGATCCGGGAAGCACTAGGCCGATCGTGGCTCGTCAGTTTATGCGATATAGGACGTTCGATGAACTACGCACCATCATGGACTAGGAACAAACGTCGTCAGTACGAGACCTCACAGAATGTGAGCCACACTCACATTGGTTCAACAACACCTTCTCCCAGCAGTCGTTGATTCTCTCGTTCGGGTAAACATAGTCGGACTTGTGGAACTTGTACAGACTAGCGAACGTGGACAACACCTGTTGCCACGCGTCGTTGAGCGCCCCGTAGTTGACGGACTATTGTGCAACTCACCTCCACGTCGCGAAGGAGGATCTCGGACTTCCTGTTTCCCTTCTTGATGGAGCCTGCGAAATCTCGTCAGGTCCGCGGCCAAAATTGCTTGCGAATGCCTCACCATGGGAGGTATATGTTCCGCGGTGGAACTAAGAACGGCGATCGTTTTGAGTGAATGCCGACCATTAGCATGCAAAGGTACTCACTTCCAGATACAGCTCGCCGCTCCTACGGATGAAGTATTGTCAGTCGTCGTAAACGACCACTTCATGTCAGAGCTACACCCACCAGTTCGGGAGCTTTGTGCCAGCGTCCGAGTCCTTGGCGACTACATCGAAGAACTCGTCCACGGAGTGCCCCATGTTCACGGCAGGGATCTCCCGAGAGTGATTACCAGTCGCCCGAATACGTCGGAGCTACACCTTATCAGCAATGAAAGGAATCAGGGGCCCAGCAAACAAGCCTCACATTCTCCAACATCTTCTCAAGCGGCCCACCTCCGCCATCACCGTTCCCGAAGACGAGCAGAGAGATGTCCGAAGATTCCAAGTTCTAGGTTCGATGAGCGTGTATAAAACGCAGCAGGCGAGCGACTATGGCACCTTGTGGTTGGTGACGCCCTTGTTAATGTCGCCTACAGTAGCCTGGGCAGTGTACGTGTCTTCGGCGGCCTGATCAGCGGGAGACCGGGCGTTTTAAGGTCGACGTCACGTACCGACAGGCGTCATGTGGCACAGCACTTGCGTGCCGTCAATACCGACCCAGTTGAAAGTTGAATGCGGGAACACGTTTCTGATCGCAGATCTCAGATGAGCTTTCGTGTACTCCGAGGATACCGCTAGGCTTACATGTTGTTCCTGATGTGCGCGTGTGATGTGTACACATGTGTGAGCGTCCTCGGCGTGCACCCACAACCCTATCGCCGAAACGATCACGATCAGGGAAGCACTCACCAAGACAGCTTCTGCGTGAAGAAGTAGTCCATGTCCGCCAACCGGATGAGCTGCGGCAGCGCGCCAGTAAGGCCGAACGAGTCTGGCAGCCACGCAGTCTTGCAGCGCACGCCGAAACGCGACTCAAAGTAGCGTTGCCCGAGGATAAACTGACGCGCGAGCGCCTCTCCGGAGGGCATATTGGAGTCGTTTTCGACCCATGAGCCGCCCACGGGGTGGAACTTGCCCTCCTTGATCTTCTCCTTAACACGCTCGAAGAGCGGGGGGTACAGCTATGCAAACGTCAGCGAGATGCACCTTACGCAGTCAAAGAGAACGTCTTCTTACCTGCTCGAGCCACTTGTACTGTTGTGCTTGGCTGCAAGTAAACCTGTGCTCTGGGAAGCGGTCCATAAGGTCAACTTGAGTAGACCATGAACGCGCGACCTTCTGCTGCGTTACACGATACGGCCACAACCTAGGGGGACGATATTAGTCGGGCGTCCTGACAACTGTTTCTCAACTCACCAGGCGGTGTCGATGTGGCAATGCCCGATCCCCCAAATGCGCGCCTTCTCGGGGCCCTCGTCGTAGATCTTGGCGCCTTTCTTCGCCCAGCCCTCACCAAACACCTCCTCAGCTAGCTTGCGGGCTGCAGTGATGGTCGACGGGTCCCCCTTCTCAAACGCGTTCATGATGGCGTTCGCAGTCGTCAGCGCCTTGTTCTGCAGCGACGTGTTTCCAGGTAACGAGTCGGTCAACTCGCGGAGCGTCTGGAAGTCCCACATGAGGTTCCAGGCCTCCATGTTGGGAACCACCAGATCCGCCGACGCCAACTGAAAGTACCTGTTCATCTAGGCCAGTGTTAGCCATGAAGACATACGAGAGGTGGATATATGCATACATCAGGAGGCGCAATGGTGTCGCCGTTCCACGGTACACCAAACATGCCGTTACAGCTCGACTCGATCACAATCTCGTACTTGCCTGCCTTCACGGCACTGTGGGGAATGATGTGTTCGACGCGCCTGTCGCCGCCGTAACCGCCGGTGATGCCCTGGAGAGGGGTTCCGTCTGTAGTGTGGATCATGGCTTCGCAGCCGGGGTCGAACTCGACTGCACGCACATCAGCTTAAAGATATTTACGGTATAAAGGAAGAGCACCCACACTGCACGCGCTCGTACTGCTCCAAATAGGAGGGAATGGTGATAGAGACCTTCCACCAATGGTTCGTCTGCCGTATATTAGCAACTTCAGTCACAACATAACGAAAATCCAACATACCCCTACATAGACATCAGAATCGCGCTAAATGTCGCATGTATGGGTATACTCACAAGAGGGCCCAAAGGATTCCCCCTTCTTCGTGGGCTTGAACTTCTGCTTCATGGCCTCCTCGAAGCTCGGCTTCGACAGCCCCGGCGCACTCCAAACTTCAAGCTTCACATGCTCCTGGTTGTCAATCCGGTGCGCATACAGCGTCGATGAGAGGTTGACGTCGGAGAAGTGCCCGCCGTTGAACGTGCCCAGCCGGTCCTTGGTGAGATGCTTGATCCATTTCGCGCCTGCGCCGAAGTTCAGCGTCGGGTAGGCTACTGACGACTCGTCGGAAGAGCTGTGTGAGTGCCCGTGGTGGTGATGGTGGTGTGCCATGCTCGCAAGCTCGTCGTGGTCGTTGGCGAGATAGCGGTGAGCGTTGGGAACAGCGAGCGCGCGGTCGCCGTCAACCTTGATCGCGCTTTAGCGCTGTGGGGTATCCGGCCCGCGCTTCCGGTAACCCTTCTCTTGGCAGCATGGACGTGCGCAGCTGTCGCGAGCAGATAATGGTAGCCAAACCGGAGGCTCGTGTACCATCCGTATTACCATGAAAGCGTCAAAGGACAACGCAAATATCAAAGGCAAGGTCGGATGAACCTGGATGGCCGAGGATTATGGAAACAAAAGCATGCGATGGTCTCGTATATATACCAAGAAATCGACAGCAGACGAGAGCACTATGACCAGGGACTACAGGATCGCACCGTATACATATCATACAACATAACATAACCAAGATCGTGGACGATTCATCATGTAGCATCCATGAGAGCACGGGCTCGTCGAGAGCCCGATGGTCTACTCACAACGAACATCTAGAGGTATCTACAACCGACGGTTGCGTTCGAGGGCCTCTAACGCAGCATGCGTGCGAATGTGGATGGCATTCTATAAGGCAGAATGATGAGTGACGGCGAGGGGGGAGAAGTGCATGTACACGTACCTCCATGCTGTATTTGCCCTGATTTGCGAAATGTAGATGTTAGCGCGTGACAACGTTGAGCAGTTTTCCAACGCACCTTACGCCCCGCGGGGTTGACTTCCAACGGTTTGCCTATGCAGAGGGTTAGACCTGAAACAAGTTGCCAAGCATAAACGTAGACATACCGGACTGAACAAGTTCCAACTGCAGCCGTG
Organism: Trametes versicolor FP-101664 SS1; assembly: GCF_000271585.1. Lineage (NCBI taxonomy): Eukaryota > Fungi > Basidiomycota > Agaricomycetes > Polyporales > Polyporaceae > Trametes > Trametes versicolor. The sequence continues at coordinate 2,615,759 of NW_007360328.1, forward strand.
CATTCACCTTGTCTCCCTGACACGCAAGCAGCCGCGCGTACTCATAGTCTACCCGAGGTCGTGAGCACCGCTGGTACGCAGTCCACAGTCCAAACGACTTACGCGCAAAGTAGACCAGATAGTGGTCGTAGACAATCTTGGGGCCGACCTCAAAGACAGCCTCGAAAGCCTCTCGCGAGCCCTTCTCCGCCTCCGCCTTACCCTCCTTCATTGCCGCCTCGTCCGCAGCATCCAACACCGCATCGGGGTCGGGATGCGCGACATATCGCAAACAGATCCCCTTCAAGAACAGCGCCAACGCCCGGTCGTCCCAGTACTCCTCGGCGCCCGCACTGCCATACTTCGCCGGCTCGCCGGCGTGCTCATCCAGGGCATCGAGCTGCGCCTGCACGAGCGGGAGCATCCGCGCCGTGACGACCGAGCGTGGCGCGTGCGCGATCCCAAGAAAGAAATACGCAAACTCGAGCGCAGGGAGCGCGAGCCGCGCGCCCTGCTGCGCAAACTTGCGCGCCTTGCGCGCCACGAACTTCTCGATCGGGATGCTCTTCCCCGCGATGCGCTGCCGGAGCGTCGGGACCTTGGCCATCAGCTCCGCCACCTCCCCCTGGTGCTTCTCGTCCCCGAGCTGCAGCAGCGACACCGCGACGCCGTACGTGTACGTCGCCTTCGACCACTGCTCCGCCGACGGCCCACGTCAGTACTTCGGCGTTCCGAACCAGACCGGAGTGAGAGACCGACGCACCGTGGCCTCCGCCGCGAGCGTCCGCCAGCACTCGAGCGACGCGCTGATCTCCCACAGCGCAAGGTTCGCGATCGCCATCTCCCAGAACGAGATGTGGTGCAGGTTGCGGTACTGGTTCTGCGCCTCCATTGCCTTCCGGTAGAACCCAAGCGCCGCCGCGGGCTGGCTGCGGCACAGATGCAGTCGCCCTTGGCCGAACAGGAAGAACACACCTGTGAAAGAAAGCGGTAGCCGAAAGGTGGCCGTGTCAGCGTCCGCAGTGCTCTTCGCGGGATACGACATCCAGGGCGGCGTGACATGTGGCAGGCAGAACGGGCGGAAGCATGCTACGAGACCATGGGCGCGCAGCGCTCGGCATGCGCACCGGGGTGGACGGGGAGGCCAAAATAGCGGACAGACCGGACGTACCGTTGGGGTAGCGCTGGATGTGATAGTCCAGGATCTTCTGGGCCATCCGAATGTCCACGCCCTCAAACGTGAAACTCGACAGCACCAGATGGAAGATGAGCAGCGTCATGTCGCAGATGGTCCGCCGCAGCCCTTCCTGATCTGACCCGCCCATGCCATTCACGTCAGCAACTGCGTACGGCACAGTGCCACCTTCGCAAAACAAAGGAGCACGCCGAAAAGGAAGGTGACGCACCGATGTCTATGGACGGCACGTCCGACTCCGCCGACCACCCGCCAGCTTTCTGCAGGTAGGACAGACCCAGATGCCTGTCACCCTTGTACCCGAACAGCTCCACGATGGCGAGCAGCTTCGACGGCATCAACGACAGAATCAAGTTCGAGACCCCGACGCCGAGATACACTCCGGATCGGAAGTGCGCGTCAATGGCGGGATCCTCGGAGCCCAACCCCTTTGCTTGAGCCTCCGCATCTGCCGCTTCGAGGTACTTCCCGAGCTGACGGTAGATGTTGATTGTGGTGCGCATATTGAGGCTATGTCGGAAGTGGCTCGTAAGCGGACAGTTGCTGCGCTCGAGAATGGAACGCTCACGCTTCTTTGATGAACGCGAGCCAGTCCCCGGAGTAGACGATCCCAAGGAGGGCCTACAGGATCAACTGGTCAGCGGACATCCTTACACATGGCGGAAGAGCAAGCGCTGAGGGGAGAAAGATGAGATCGCAACTATCACTGTTGCGGCCTCTCGATCACAACTTCCATTCTGCATGCCTCGTCAAACGCCACAACCCAGATCCGCGAGCCACGAGCGTAGGTGGTCCGGCGGCATCAGCAACTCCGACACGTGAGTTGAGCCCTTCTTCATCGTTCATAGACAGCGGACGAACCACATAATAGCCGATAGTTACCGGAGACACCGCAGGGTGTCCTTGACGCAACGATTTGTCGAACGGAGCGCCCCAGCAGCGGGAAAGAACCCCCTACGTGAGAGAAGGGACGGGTGTGTTCCTTCTGGCCCGCGAAAGGTAATCCAGGGATGGGCGACAGCTACGGCGCTCGCGACGGTCAAAGACGATCCGCCACCCATCTTTGGGCGTGTCCGTCATAGTATACACTCGTGACGGAGGCAAAGCACGGATATCACTGAAAACGCGCCCCGAGTGGCGTATGTCCTATGTGGGCCCGCAGTATGGGCCCTTCACGGACCTCCGCCACCCGCAGCACTTGGGATATACACAATCCCCGCGCATTTGGATCAGGACGACCTGTCAACCAACGTACAGTGCAGTTGATTTCATGCCCTGGTTGACAGCGCGCCAACATCTCCCGCTCGTACTCGGATAGGGGCTATCTGCAGCGCTCTGTGGGTGGGTGACATCGCTCTCACGACAGCGCACCCCCGGAAACAGCCCCGAACCCCGTACAGCTGCACGGATACTAAGCTTTGCACCCCAGATTGCGTCCCAGAAAGGAATGTGAAGATGTTCGTCACGTCTCGGACGGATATTAGCTTTAGAAGCAGCTGAAGTGCACCGGTTCGCCTGAGACGTATCAGAGTGCGATATCTGTAAGCAATCCACATTTTACAACACATCTCATTTGAGTGAGAATGTGGCACCTCTGATTTTCTGAGGCTGTCCGACAACGCATATAGTGGACGTAAGCACAGACTTTCGCCTATGTTCTGGTGACGGATAGCGTCATACGTCAAGCCGCCGCCATCATGGCCGCTACACTCAGCGAACGGTCATCCGCTGTAGAAAGGGGTAATGCACCCGGAACATGCATGCGGCGCGGATCCGGCGCGCAAAACCATGGCAAGGCACAAAGGTCTTCGACAGTTACATCCAGAATGATTCCACATCGTAAATTTCGACATGTAATCGGTCTGTCATGTGTAGGATGAGCGTGCCGCATCGGCGACCATATTCTCAGGCTCCGGTCTTGTACTCGCAGCGGTGTTCAAACTGTACCCCTGGCTCCCACAAACAATACATAGTGAAGGGCGGTGATGACAGACCCAAAGCGCCGAACATGATGCCAAAAAATGGAAGGCGACATACCTTCTCAAACAGGCTCTCAGCGTAGACCAGCTCTGCGTGCCGCTCTACAGGCGTCATGCTCTTGATGAACCCGACACCGGAGGTGTTTAGCGAGCCCATGACGAGGCCTGCCAGCCGTGTTGGGAGCGATGCGGCCCGCTTCCTGTGCTGACTCGCGATGGTGTTCCCGTGTCGTACGTGAGCGATGGCATCCACCAAGTCCTGCGGGCGAACTATTGAGCACGAATGGAAGGTGGGCAAGCAGTGCGCGCGGACCCACCTCGTCTTCGAACGACATCAGCCCCTTCACACACTGGATAAGGCCGAAGCCAGTGGCGAGGTAGACTCGTTCCCTGCATGACATGTAGCGGGCTTCGAGTTCTAGCGGCAGGGGCACTCACATCTTCGGGTCATATTTGCGGCAGTACTCCTCCGATTCGAGCATGTGCGATCCCAAGAAGAGATGCAGCGCATATTCCACCCCGCCAATATCGTCGAGTGCCTTATTCGGGGAGTACGACGACTTTGGGAACGGAGGCGGGGTAGCGTTCCATGGCTCGACGGGAGTCTTGGTTTCTTGAGAGGACATCTATGAGCTCAATTGGGGGCTGCGCACTGTCGTGGCGGCTTTATTGAATGTTCGCTGGCGTTCGGCGGTTGTGTAAGTGCGTAGGCGATACAGCGGGGCCGCGAAGCTCGATCCGTATAGAAGCGGTGTCCTTATTCGACCATGTGGCAGTAGTGTTGCAAATTTGTGTCCTTAGGAGCAACGAGGGCAGGTATTCTAGCGGCGAGCAGGATATGGAGGACGATGAGCAAGACGAAGAAGACGACGAGCTCGACGCCGACGAGCCCGGCGATGGCGGACAGTGGCGGGGCGCGTTTTGCCGAGATGACCACGCGATCACGTGAAGTGACGCGTGACCATCATTCGTCACACACGCGAGAAACTCGCCGACGCGTTCGACTCGTCCTTCGTCGCAAACTTCTTCCGAAACTCTTCAACTGTGTTCGTGAGGTGCGAGCGCCGATAGACTGTGAGCTGGTTTAAGACACGCAATCATCATCCACGCTATATTGTGAGGCAATTTTGACCGTTCAACGAGTCACCGATGTCAACTTCATCTTAAATACACCAAAATTTGGTGAGTGGGCGTGGCTGCAGTTCCTTTCCACATGAACGTATCTGTGATGCCAACAGGGTTTATTGAATGCCCCCCGCGTAATTACACGACTTCCAGGACGACGTCACGGTCGTTTCTACTAGGTCCCCGAGTACGCCCGGGACGCCCACCTACGCAGCTGAACCCCCCTAAACTTCAAACCACCCCCTATGACACCACACGATGCATATGTCGTCGAATTTTGGAACGCAAGCCGGTGTGCTCGCCTCAGAAGACAGCGATGAGAGCCTGAACCACATCGCTCCGCCCACGCCGCAGCGCCCGCCACGCCCCTTTCCGCCGCCTGCCTACCTAACACAGAGTCTGCCATCGGCCCCCAAGCGTTTCCGAGGCAGGTCCTCGGGTCACGACGCCTTACCCTGCACGCTTCTCAGTCTCCGAGCTGTCGGCGAATGCCCGCCTACGCAGCCACTGCCGCGGACGCGCCGGGACCTACAGGACCACATGGCCCCCAGATGCACGACGCGCGATCTGACAGCTGCAGCGGCCCCGCGGGCTGCAGCGGCCGCCGCACCCCAAACTAGCCTTCAAGTTCTGTAGCCGACCGTGGATGTGGATGTGTGACAGCGGCCTTTGCCAGCGGCGCGCGCGGCACCAGTACTGCTCGCAACCTAATATGAGTGCCCACAGACCCCCCGGCCCTGCAATCAATCACACATGACGAGATGGCTAGCGCGGAAGCTTACTGAGTAGCAGGGGATACAAAATCGCCGGACGCGTTCGCCCGGTGTGATCGACGTCTTCAAAATCGCCTCGATCGGGGCCCCGCCTCGCAGGGCTCGTGCCGCGAATAACGTGGCTGCGCTGCGCGCACCACCCGGGGACAGGACGGGTCGCCGGACTCGGGGTTGGGCCACCGCGGCGTGGAAGGGCGACTGAATGTGTGCGGTGCGGCGACGGCTGGCGGCTGTGCGCGAACTCACTAATGCCACTTAATCACTGACGTCCGCCCCGCGCCCTGATTTCGAATCATGCATCTGGTGCTCGGTCCCCCGCGCAGCACGAACGTCCACCGCACGCGTGCCCGGTGTTCTTCGTGGTGGGCCACATGTGACACATGGCGGTAGGACGCACTACGAAAAGCACGGAGCGTGTGTGAGGCTCGGGCCCGACCCGGAGACGGGCCCGGCCTTTGCATAGTGCCGCGCGCCAACGGGGCTGCCCCCGGAGAGCCGGCGCCATGCACTTCCCAAGCCACGCGGACGCGCGAAGGCGGCGGTGCCAATGCACGGCTCGTTCGAACCCATCTATGGCAGTCTGCCGCACCATATGAAAGACGCGTGCAGTGGCGCTCTTTGAACCTTGTGCCTGGAGGTGGACGGGAAGATCCCGGGCGCGCGAACGCCGGCGGCAGTAGCCTGAGCGGTGCGAAAACTTCAGCCGTCTGGGAGGTAGCGGCGAGGCGGCACTGGTATAGATGGATGGGCGGCGCGTGGCCCCAACGTGTAGCTAGTGTACATGCAGCAGACGAGCGGATCCTAAATGTCCCATCTAAGCTAGTCATACAGAACGGAGACCAGGGCGGACTGATGACGAGAATGCGAGCGCGAAACAGTAAATAAATATGGTATGCGGTGTCAGTGTGTGTCAGTGTATATTAATTCGTGCAGGACGCCCGGAGGGGGAGCACATGCGCCGCGCCGTCAAACGCGTACCGCCGTGCGCGTCCGGGTTTCAGAATGACGGTGGGCCCAAAAACTGCCCGGGCGGCGACGGCTGGTGGCTTTGGTGCGGGCCCGAGTGGTAGGAGGCAGCTTGGTGGTGCTGTGGCTGCTGCACGTCGTAGTAGCCCGACGTCGGAAATTGCGACAGCGGGTTTGTGCCAGCGGCCGCGCCGAAGGGCGTCCACTGCTCCTGGGGCACCCAGCCGGTGGGGCTGATGGGCTGGCTCGAGAACCCGGTAGGGATGCTGTGGGACGGCGAGCTGCTCCGGTCGCTCGGGAGAGGGCTCTCGGAGCCTGTGCTCATCTGGCCGGAGAAGAGGGGGAAGATGTCGCTGCCAGAGTCCGCATCGTAATCAAACTGTGGTCGAGGGGTCCGACAGCAATCAGCACCGTGTGGGCGGAGACGATAAGGAGAGCAAGGACGCACCTCGGCGTTGAGCGCGAACGGCGAAAGGGAGCGCGGCGACTGGCCAGAGGACGTCTGCATGAACTGATACTGGATGTGCATCACCGTGGCCGCCTTCTGCGTCGGGTCGATCGACTGCTTCGTGATCTCCTGAACCACGCTGTACGGCGAGAGGTCTGTATGCCGTACTGTCGTCATCAGCGCCCGACAGATGTGCGATGAACAATGCTTGGAATGCGCACCGTCGCAGCTGCACAGCGTGTCCCAGTATCCCGGCGCAAGGTTCGTGTAGTGGAGGAACCCGCCCAAGCCCGACTCGTCCGGGGTCATCGGCTGAACAACCATCATGGCCGCGTCGCCGACATGCACGATTGTCGACCCGCGGTACACGTTGCAGCGCGAGTAGAGGGGGAGCGGCGAAGTCGATACGAACGTCACCCGCGGGTCGATCGTGCGCAGCAGCCGGGGCTCCACAAATTCGTATGTGTTGTCATAGACGGTCACGTCGGTGCGGCGGGGGAGATGGGACAGGTTGGACGAAGGCGGCCACGTCGCAGTGTTGGGGGGAGAGACTGGTGGAACGCTGATATAAACTTGGATGACAGGAGGATTGGACGAGGGCATGTTGATAGCGCCGCTACCGGAGAACGTGAGCGCGGGCACTCCCAGGCCTTGCGCGTCTTGTTCGCTCGGGCTCTGTCTGCTCGGGTGCATCATCTCGTAGTGGCGGTCCGAAATAGCTTTCATGACTAGGGCAACAACTATCGTCAGCAAATCTGCATCGACATCTACCGATCGACGGGCGGCGGCGGTACAACAGGCCACACATCGACGGGGGCTGCGGGTCGGGGAGCGGGGGTCGAGTGGTTGATAGGAAAAACGGGTGAGACTCACTGTTCTTGCCCGCGCTCGTGTCCCTCAGCTGCTGGATGCGGCTGCCCACCTGCTTCGCCGAACGGATCTGGCCTGTCTTCTGGAGAATGTACTGGGCGATAAACTTGTTGCGGTTCGGGAAGCGGCTAAGCCCGCGCGGCGACTTGCTCTCGGCCGGGGTATATTTCTCGAGACCTGTCCGACAGCAGGCGTCAGCGACTAGGGCGCACGGAGCGAGTATATTGGCCGGTCGGGCCCGGACCTTCCATCAGTGCCGCTTCCAGATGCGGCGGCCATACAACTTCGTTCTTGTCTTTCGACACACGGTAGCATTTGCGGCCGGCGAGGATGGTGTGAAACGCTTTGGTGCCAGAGGGCCCAGCGGTGGGCGGAGGGGTGACGTTGTAGGCCATCGGTAACTCGGTGAGCAGAGGGGATATGGGAGAATGGTGGACTGGGTGAGTATGGCTGCTGTGAGAGCAGGAGGGAACAGGGAGAATTGTGAGAGGAAAGGGGCGGAGGGGCGGAGGTGTGCAGGCTGTCGTGAATGGGAAGTGCTAGCGACATTTGAATCCCATGCGAGCGCCTTTCGGAGGCGTGCACGGCTCTCAGGCAGATAGCATCGATGCGCGGACTTCGCGCGCGGACCACAACTTGGCCGACCGCGAGTCTGGTGCACAGATTCGGGGATTGCCCGTACGTACGGTAAGATTCTGGATAGACGCAGTAGTGCCGCTGTCGGCCATGACGGAAGCACACACACGTCCGCACAGCCAGGGCGATCACTAATGGTACAAAGAAGCGACAAGGAGCCTCCGGATGAAGACGCTTGATCCGCCTACATGGGACGGCATAGCATGTCCAAACCTGAGCACCCAAGAAGAGAAGACGCCTCATGGGCGCCTGCGTGATGCCGGCAGTAGCCCGTCGAAGTATGGCGGTGATGGGACGATATGAATACGTGCATGTATGCAAACTCCTGATGATGAAAGTCACACTCAGCGACATCATCTCGGGATGGACGAGAAGGCTTACGAAACCGATCCGCGTTGGTGGGGCCTCACCCGTCCTGTCGAACATTGACGCCGGGACCATTGATTTTTGGCACAAACGCCCGCCGTGGGCGGGGACGACGAGAAGAATGGGCCCTGATGCGCCTCTTGCGGCACCTTGCCCCTTCGCTGCATCGCGAGCGAGTGTAGACGTGTTCGTTGCCAGCCGCGCCGTTTTCATCTTTCGTTTCGCGACCGTGTGCGCTGCTCAGTGTCCAGAAAGTGCGATGCTGCTCGGAGGTATGTGACGGCGTCTGGCGGAGGGCTGAGAGGCTTGTCCGGATAGCGGCTCGGGCTAGGTTTACTCCCGGGCAGGCCCGGCGGCTCTGGTGACGCGCACCTGTCTTCTCCCGCTATAGCCAGTGTTTCTGGGACGGGTGGCCCTGCTTACCAGACATGAGCGTGGCGCGAAGTCGGCTCGGTGTCCTGCGTTGACAAATTCTCCCACATATGCACTGCGGAGGGAACGCCACAAAGTGGTTTAATAGCTTGAAGATTTTCAGACGGGCGCTGTGGAATCCGGGGATATCGAGCGTGCGGGGCAGGACGCGGACCGCTCGGAGGAGGAGGAGAGGCTTGTGGAGGCCGGACGCCGTCAGAGAGGAACGCAGCGTTCCCGAGTTGGCCAGATTGGTGCATCTCGCTCGGCGCCTAGCTTCAAATTCGCCGACGGGACTGCCCGATTCCGATCGCAAAGCTGTGCTCCTGCGACGACTCCTCCCTCTGACTCTCCCTCCACGCTTCGCGGACCGTCAATGCACGCGACCACATGAACCTCCGAGCTCGTCCCCTTCCCCTGCAGATACTCCGGGCGCCGCGGAGAAGCTGGCCTCCTGCTCACCAGCGCACCATCAATTCGCATCGCGTCATGGACGCTAACTCAAAAATTTACGACGCCTGCCCTGTGCCGCGCAATGTGGAGGTGGGGACGTTAGCCGCGGTTGCGCAGCGGACGGTGGTGAGTGACCAGTACGACAGGCGTAAAGCGAAATCGAAGACGCCAGGCTGACCGCAAGCCGTGTGCCCCGCAATGCCCCCTAAGATACAACTGCGCAGAGCGTGAGCGAACCATTCCGGATTCATGGATATCTGGCTAATAATGAACTTCGCGGCGCTTTCTAATGTGCGATCACCAGACGCCTCTTCAGGCTGATCGCGATATCCCACTTGTCTCCCACACACAACCGATGTCCTGTCCTGAAGCTACGGTCGTTGCGTTCGGCCTGATCGGTGAATTTCATGTCATTGTAGCCGTACAGCTCGCGGTAAGCTTGACCTGTGATTTTTCAACTATCGCAAGCTCCGTATATTTGATTAACATTCGGTCCTCATGAATGGCTCTATATGTCATCTAGACACACACGTAGACTTCAATGACAACTCAAAATGTTTCTTTCTCTAGTGAATGGGCGCTTAACCGAAAACTCAGGACGCCATTCCCGGTGTCAATTGTGGCGTGGACTGCACATACGTGTGGTATACTGAGGCATTTGACACTGCTCACAGGCTACTATATGTTCATGTTGTACGAGACTGGAGTTGCTTATAACATCAGGCTGCCAGGCCCCACCCTTGCGTGGTTTATGAGAACACATCCGCTAAGTGGCATAACACCAGGAGATATGATAAAGTATGCGTGCGTGCTCCTACTGTCGGAGATTCCGCTGTCACACATATACATGTTCATTTACTCTTCGACGTCCGAGAACCACCGGATATTGGCCATGCGCTCTCGCACCGGAACTGTCACCCGCGTATGTGCCTCGCGATCGAACATATGCCACCAGAACTTCGTGCAAGTAGGAAGTTGTCCCACAACCCGTTGTAAGGATCTTATATATACACTTTCACAGTCTCGCAGGACGCAGAGATCCTTATTTTCCAAGTAGGTTTGTACCCAATACTCGCATACTTTGCAAAGACGGAGCACGCAGTGTATTGCGCAAACTGCCCAAGGCGCGACTACGGATGTCTCAGAAGACATTTCGAGACCACAAGTCACACGAGCGATCTCGGAGCATCTCCGCATCCAACCGGACGGAGACGAGCCTAATATAACGGAAGTACGTAGTATGCGAGCGGCCACAATCGGCGGCTCGGCGGAAGTTGAGGGAGAGACGAGTCTGTATACAGTCCGGGTGCGCGGTCTAAAGGGTGCGGTAGTAGTGGGGACGTCTAGTGTGGGACGACGTGTGGGGGGTGCCGGGCCAGGTACGCAGCTATAGTGCGGTGTGCAAAACTCTATCTACGCGGAAGCGTCCGTATCGTCCGTCTGCGTGTGAGCTGTGTGTCTAGTGTCCATCGATCGGGCGCAGAGTCGAGAAGAAACTGCCGGAAGCCGGCGTCGCCAGGAACGAGGCGGCGACGCACTATCTATCAGGGGAAGGAAGGAAGGGGAAGGGGGTGGTGTGCGCGTGCGAGCGGGCGCGGCTGCTGCATCGGCGCTGGCCACAGGGTATGCGGGGCGGGCGGAAAGCCCGGGCGCGGCGCGGGGACGCGAACTAGACGTGGTTGTGCGCCTCTTTGTTGTACGAGTGGCGCGGCGAGTCCGCGTGCGACATCTTGCGCTCGAGCGAGTCCTTGATGACCTCCTCGCTCTTCGCGAGGAAGATCTTGCCCTTGCAGAACGCGAGCACGGTGAGCACGAAGAGCACGGCCCACACCGTGGTCATGATGATGGCCATGATGAGGTGCCAGATGAAGAAGCCCTTCAGCTTGAAGATGTCGCCCAGCACACGGATGGTGGAGATCCAGCCAACTGCGACGAGAGCACGCGTGAGCAGGGGTGGTCGACAATCACAAGCCACGAACGCTTACCATTCGGGAAGGTCAGCGCCCAACCTGACGAAACAGCCCATCGTCAGCGTCTGCGTTCACGAAACTTCGGGGGTACTCACATCCGAGAATCTCGCTCAGGTGCTTGTGCACTTTGAACCAGTACGGCAAGATTCCGAACAGGAACAGGAACACGGCAAGGCCGAAGAGCATGAGACCAGACATGACGGACGCCGCGTACCAGATCTCGCCGGCCTGCTTGGTGACCAGGCCATGCGCGGGGAGACTGTCGGACCACGGAAGACAAGGCGAGGCGCGAGCGAATTCCCGATCGAGCGGAGATCGTCAGAGATTGAGTGCGGGACAGGAGAGAGAAGTGCGCACATATCGACGGCGTTCTCCCCCAGCTTGATGAGGGCGAGGGCCGTGAATCCCGGGGGGCCGACCGCGACGAATGCGCCGTTCGCTTGGTGGCCGTCCAGGAACCCCGTCTGGTACGGAAGTCAGAAATAGCCGGGCGCTAGCGCACGCGTGCACTTACGGTCATGACCCTACAAGGTTATAGACGTCACTCTACTTGCTCAAGCGCCGGGTCCGGAGCTTCACTCACCGGATGATGTATATGCAAATGTAGAAGAACGTCATGAAGAAGCCAAGGCCTGAGGATATATGAGCGTAAGCGATGCGCCGAGTCCGAGAACCACGAACGATCGCAAACGCACCTTGGAAGACGTATCCAGTGAGCAATACCCCGAGAGCACGGTTGTCCGCCGGTGGCAGAACGTCGAGCACATTGAACGCGACCACGCCGACCAGCATCTGTGGAGAAGCCAGGCGGTCAGCAAGGACTCCGACGGGCATCGGAATGCACTGCGCCTCACCATCGGGAATATCTGCGACCGTTCCGTGCGATGCTCAGCGGTCTCCTTCTGCGACACCACCTTAGTCACTCACCAAGAACGCCCACGCCGGGGTGAAGGTCGTCAGGTCATGGGGGCGGTTGAACCACACCATGAGCATAGGAAAGCAGACGCCAACCGCCAGCGAAACATACATCCTGTGGAGGGTGAGTTGACACATGTCTGAAGTGGTGGCACAAACGACACTCACCAGAAGAGCACGTATATGAAATTTGGGTGGACGTGGCCAGTGGGTACCGCATATTTTATTGTTCCGATGATGATAGTGGCAAAGGACAGCACGACCAACGGGACGAAGATGCCCTTGACAGGGTCCTTCACGAGACGGAGAGCTTGCATGGGGTACACTGGGAGTTTCATTCAGCGTCTGTACGTGGATTTCCCACTCAACCTAGCCCATGCTTACCGCACATTTGGATGGCAAGCGTCGAGACGTTCAAGAGGAACAGCGCCATGTTGAGGAAGTAGAAGAACGTCTCAACATTCGTGAGTGTCTGTGAGTGTTCCTTGAGTCCGGACAGCGTCACGTAGACTGCGCCTGTACCCATCCCAATCGGGAACTAGGAAGCCAATGACTATCATGGGCGGCTTTGACAAAGAACAAAAACATACGGCCTGCCAACTCCACCCATGTATGCGCCGAGCAAGGTGGCTGACCTTGACCTCGGGTTCCTTTGGTGTTTGCTGTTCAGGGTATGCAGGTGTCCTTTCGGGGAAAGAGACGTTGTGCGACTGATAGTTGGTTTGATAGTAGGAATCCATGGCGAACACAGTCGGAACCGGAGACGGAGACGGAAGTGAGTTCAGCTAGCTGCGACGGACGGCAAGTGCACCAGATATACGAGTCAGAAAAGAGTGGAAAGGTGCACAAAAACCAGGGCCGCGACGAGCCTAGAAGGACGGGGAAGGATAAGAAGGGGGTAGACGTGCGCGCACCAGGCAAAATGGACGGAGACGCACAGCGTGCTCGGACGAGCGGGGAGCGACCCCGTTCTTCGTCATATATAAAACCGCGGGCTAGGCCGTGCGCCGGCTGCCCAGCCTTTCGATTCGCTCCGTCGCGCTGTGTCGAGCGTCGCCCTCGCGTGTTTGCTGGACACGCACAAGGGTCGATACGCTGGAAGCGGTGCGCCCCCGCCAAGCCCCGCCCGGCCAATCGCTGGCTCGAGCCAAGGACGGGGCGGACGAGTGTTGTGCGAGAACACTGATTCACAGTGGAGCCCCCGTCGCTTCCATCCCCGCACGCGCGGAAATTGATATCTCGCCTTGCCGCGTCCTCGAGCTGCGGATGCTCCGACCGTGATCCTTCGAGGGGCTGAAACGGGACATCATATCGCGTCCGGGGTGTGTGCACTGGCCCGCTCGCACTAATCGCAGATGCGCATTAATGAGTGCTCCGCGCGTCGCTGGGGGTCCGGCTGCCAGCTGGACGGTGCTCGAGTGTTCGGTCGATCGACGGGGCGACGGAGGGCGATGAGGATGAACGATGAGCAGCAAGCAAGATCCCGCGGCGGAGACCAGTCTCAGACTAACCCAGATCGGTGGCTGTGCACACGCCTGCCACGCTCGGTGCTCGATCCATTTCCGGCAAGTTTAGTATGAACACACCCGCTCCCTGGGGCCATCCCGCGCCTCGGTATCTGCTGGGCTCCTCCCGATCGCGATTGACTTCAAGACATGGTATTTTGAACCTCTGGATGTATGTACTGCATCTGCGCTCGCAGACGAGTACTTGGACATCGTACCTGCCCGAACGCCAAGACTTCTCTTTCTCTTTCCCCTGCACGTCAACTTCTCCCCCGCATCGCCCCTCGCAACGCGCGGGACGCGCGAAAAACGTCCGCTCCTGCAAACGCGATGGCGGGAGCACCACCCAATGGGAGGTGTCCTTGCGAACTCGACGAAACGCACCATCGAAGATCGTTGCGTCCGTTGCCTCGGTCTCCGCCGCTAGCCCGCCTTGGCAATGCTTGGGTCCTCGCAAGCAGGCTTGGCCAGCACCGCAGCACCCCCTTCCGCCCGTGTTTTCAGCCCGGCGACCTACGCTGCACGCGAGAACCAAGAGCCCGCAGCCCAAGCTCGCTGAGTTGCTGCAGCGCACCCCATCGCCGGGGCACACGCGTCATCACCACCTGCATCCGCTGCATCACGCCCCAACAACCAGTGGATCGTGATGAATCGAAACGTGCGCTGTGGAAGAGAATAATTTGGTACAGTACGATAGGATGCGGGCTGATGCGTCGCGACGCGACGCGGGCACAGTTACGATAAGCCTGCTGCGAAGCCCGCACGCGCAGCTTCCAAGACTCGATGCGCTTCTCCAGAGTCCGTCCAAGCACTTCGCTTGTCTCGCGACGAATCCACGCCCAGAGCTGACAACACGCCCGCCTAATCGAGGTGAGCGCGCCGTCCCTGTACCCTCCTCGACCGTCGTTGCGCGACTGGTGCGCGCGCAGCCGGCGCCGGCGCACGCGCAGGGCCAGGAACCTGAACGTAGGGCGCACCACGAGGGGGCGCAGGGACCGGTGCAGCCGGCGGCGCAGGAAAGTGGGCGGGAGGGAAGAACACCTGCTGTGGGAGCACAGGCGCAGGTGCGCGGGCAGGGCCGGGAGCGGGGGCGGGAGCCTGGTTGTGGTGGATGTGGACGTGCACGTTCTGCACCGGGGGGTGCGCCGCCGCCCGCCGCAGCACGTGCGCGGCTTCCCTCTGCGCGACGTCCAGTTCCTCCCGCGCCTGTTGCGCCTGGCGCTGCCACATCCTCACGAGGTCCACGCGGCGCTCGCGCTCGGCCGCACGTCGAGCGTTGCGCGCGTGTGCGGCTTGGGGCGGCGCGGGGTGCGCTTGCACGAACTCGGCTAGGGCTACCATGTTCCCGTGCGCATGTCCGTGCGCGCCGAACTCCAGGCGGCCCACACCCACGGCACCCAAGTCGAAACCGAACGCGGGGATGGGGCGGTGTAGGTGTGCATGTGCGCGCACGCCTGGGTGAGAGGGACCGGCGGCGGGCGGGGGCGGGGGCAGGTCGACCGCGAGATCCTTCTCGTCGAGCTCGGGATGGGTGCGCTTGTACTCGTCGATGACGGCCTTGGCGGCAGCGGTGACCTTCGCGGGTGAACAAATCGCCCGGTTAGACGAATGAAGAAACAGCGGATGGAAACATACTGCATACCTCGTCGCTATGACGTCCTTCCACCGATGCGTCCCACAGTGGGCACTTCTTAGGATCGACTTTGCCTGTGTATGGCGGAGGCTAAGAAAATCGATAAGATGAGCCCCGGGCTTGGCGACGCATAACACGCGCGGATGTGACGCACGAGTGCTGCACGTACATTCCCAAAGTGCTCGTATCCAACGATGAGCTGGCGGCAGACATAGCACGATTGTGAGCCGCAGTTCGGGCACGTCATTTTGTTGCACTGTGGTTGCAAGAAATGCGTCAGCATTCAGCGCATTACGGGAATGTCGAGCTCAGGTAGGCGTCGTGGAAGCCAAGGACTTCCGTGAGATAAGAGACGTACCCCCAATTCCTTGACGAATGCTGAGCGCGGAAGGGTCGGCGTTGAGCCCGCTGCGCACGACTGCGAAGGTTGACGACACACCTTTCTGACATTTCGGGCAATTGCGCATGAGTGCGGCAGCTGGTGAAGGCTTAGCAGAGATAAGTATGAATGCTAAGGGCGACTTACTCATTGCCTCCTCGATCGCATGCCGGACATCAAGCTTCTTGTCATCGGAGACCTCTGTGAGGGCATCCGCGGGTCAGCGAGGGCTCATCGACAAAATGCTAAGACATACCTTGGCAGCTCTTCGGCAAATGATCCTACGCACGCCCATGAGCACTCCGCGCTCCACACCATTCTCCAACTAGCACACGCACCGGCTTCTTGCACTGTCTGCACGTCACCGCGCCGCACGCCTCGTTCTCGCACCGGAACAGGCGCTCCTGCTCGTTCTCGATCACGACCTTGTAGTCGCAGAACGGGCACTCCTCGAGGTTCTCGAGCCCCGCGGCCTCGATCTCCTTGCGCTGCTTCACGCGCTCGTATAGCTCGAGCAGCTTCGGTGAGAGGAACCGCCGCAGCTCGCTCTCCGGGAACGGCAGCTTGCACCCGGACTGGTCCATGCACACGATCCGCGCGTCGTGCTCGCCGAGCTTCGTCTCCGCGTACGTGCCCATGCACGACATGCAGAACAGGTGCGCCTCCGGGCACTGGATCATCTTATCCTGTGTACCATCGATGTGATGCGGAGCGCCCTGGTCAACGGGTGTACCGACTGGCGCACAGAGGGTGATGGACACGCACAAAGGGATACTCGCAGAAGCAGCACCCGCACTCGATCCCGCCCTCGGCCTGCAGCCGCGCCTCCTCCGCGAGCTCGCGCGCCTTCTGCGCGTCCTCTTCCTCGAGCTTCTCTTGCACCCACTGCAGCTCGCGCTCGAAGTCCGCGTCGTGCTGCTGGATCGCCTTGCCCTTTCCTTTCGGGCGCGGGCGTGAGATGGCCTTGTACGGCAATGGTTTGCGTGTCCGGTGTTCCCGCAGCGCAAAGAACGTGGGCGCATAGAGGACGTTGTGCTGCTGAAAGGTCTCGCGGATGTGGGCGGTCGGGATGTCGGGAAAGTCGGATATCAATTGGTCCTACCGCAGAGCAGACGTCGTTTAAACACGAGCCCCCCGCCAGAAGAGGTGCATGCTCACCATCGCAAGCGCGTGGTAGTAGATACCGCCTTCCCATTTGCGCTCTTTGGTGCCATAGTCGATCTTGGGCTTGACTGCGCGTCCCGCCTGCTCTTCCTCTTCGTCACGCTTACGCTTTCCCTTACCTTTCGCATCCGCCTTCGGGTAGTCGGGATTCTCGAAGAGGTTATGTAATACCGGCTCGACGACCTTGTCTAGATAGTTGGGGTAGTGCTGTTCGACCAGAGAGTAGACATGTGCGGGGAGAACGTCCGGAATGATCTCCATGATCTGCGCAACGTAGGCATCGAATGGAGCCTGAGCGTCCTGCAGCAGGTTTTCGTGTGGTATCGCTGGAGGTACTGGAACTTGCGGCTCTGGGGCGATTGGGGCCGGTGGCGGAGCAGGACCTAGGTCGAACACGGTCGCGTGTTCCAACGCGGGGGCCAGCTCTTCGGGGGCGTCAAGGTCGGGAAGAAACAAAGGCAGTTGAGCTGCAGGAGACGGCTCGCGAGGTACCCGTACCGCAGCTGCGGGCGCTTCGTCGCGTTTTCGGGACGGGCCTGCAACACTGAGTTGTGCCTTGCCCTTACCCTTCGGGCGGGGTCGTTTATTCTGCGGCTGAAAGAGGTGCGAAATATTCGCCGGGAGGTCCTCAGAATCGGAATCTGTGAGTTCGATGACGTCTCCGGTCGGAAGTGCGCGCTTTGCACGCGAACGAGCGCTGCTCCCGTGAGCGGTATGTGAAGGGCGACCTTGAGCGGGAGTACTCTCGCGAGAGCTGACACTTATGACATGGTCCATCTGGGAACAGTACACGTTAGTGAGTCTTCCTGCGATCTTTGCTCGGTACCGTTGAATAGATATCTTTGTAGACAAGCCCAAGCGTCATTCGTAGTGTATACCGCCACAAAGTTGCGCGTAAACAGAAAGACATTACGTGAGGGGTCAGCCGTTCCAGAACTCTCCCCTTAGGGATCAAGACGGTCGTCATCCATGAGGTACAAAGAGCCGTGCAATCATTTCAGGGGAAACGCCCGATCGAAACATATGCCTCGCCGTGGTACTGAAGTGTCACCACTTTCCTCAGGCTAGGTTCTCATACCGATTCGAGAATTAAGGCCTAGTCGCTATGAGTCTCGAGAACGTATCAAACGGGAGTGATTATGTTCCCGGATGATATTCTCTCGTCCGATTGTCAAGGAGGGTAGTCCTGAGCGCGCAGGTCGGTAGCACTAGGTCCAGCGAGGCCGGGCGAAAAAACTGCGACCCACCCCTCTGCCCAAAGTTATCGCAAGGTATGTGGGTCTTTTCGCGGTCTCTTCCCCAGTAACGAAGCAACTGCGCGACCCGCAAGTACCGTTTGATGGTGTCGCTATGCTTTGGGCAGCTTGTGGGCGCGGTCATATCACAAATGCGATTATGGATGTCTGCCCTAGTTACAGGGGCCGTGCACCGACTGCAGCGTAAAGCGCAAGTCAGTACAGGCCCACTGCGGAGCCACTGTGACAATATAGACTCATAATATGGATGAGGCCAGGTTGATTCTAGTCGCCACCTATTTGCGGCCTTGAATGCAAGACATGCGCAATGAGCGGGAACACGGCGTCTGCGTGCGGCACGTCCCAATCTAACTAGACCTTGCAAAACAAGGGCACCATGGGTTACTCACTGGACGGATATCACATCCAGAGGATGTACCCTCGATCCTCCTTCGTCTGGAGCCTCCTAGATGCGTGCCAGGGTCTGTGGCGCAGAAGACGAGACGGCGCCCGCCAAGGACGGTGAGTGGGTTGGTATCGCTGTGTCCCAGCCAGTTGAATGACAACAGGTATTCCAGAGAGAAGAGCCAGATGGAAATACGATATATACGCAGAGTCCGTGTACGCGAGGCAGTGAGAGGCAGTAAGTGGCACAAAGCTAGCAGTTGCGCCCGCAGAACAAGCCAGACGAGACTCAAGCTCGTTCGGTCCGGCCCGATCGACCTTAGCCACGTGGGAGTGCGTCACGCCATGGTTAACTTGTGACTGTGACTTATGTATACGTGCAGCGTCTAAGTAAGGGCGCTTGCGACTCGGAGTCGCAATATTGTGGCAGGTCTTTCTCTTAAGGTCAAGCTTGTGCATCCGGTTCAAATCCGGCTCATACGTAGTACAGGTGCGGCTTTCTATCCATGTTTGCACGGTGAATGGCGAGTGTTCTCAGCCTATGGTGCCGACATCTAGGGGTTCCGAGCTTGCTGTGTCCCGGGGCTTGCTAGTATCGCAGTTGTGCCAATCAGCAAATCGGGGGGCCAAACTGTAGAGGCCTATATATGACTGCAATGTCGGTAGCTCTTTACAGAGTTCATAATGTACGACGATGAATGGTCGCCCACTAATGGCTTTATGCAATACCCCGTAGCTCCCTGGGGCTTCCCGTAGGCACATGTAATTTATCGTAATGCGGCGGCAGCATTGTAATCAGCTACGAGCATTATATCTTCCTGCGAGCATTACAAGAAGCTGTAGGGTTCGCCGGCTGGGGAGCCCGGCTGGCTCGCGATTTCTCGGCGGTGCGGTCACACGTGCGCGTAATAAACAAAAACCATCGGGCTCGGTGATGCGAAGAAGCTAGTAGCGCAGTGATATCGACATGGGCAGATATACATGAGCACGCGAGCGCGTACTACGAATCGAAACTGACAGCGCGAGAGATAGGAAAAGTGCTCATGTTGATGCACCGTGGAGCTCGCGAGGAGGGTGCAGGATTGAGGCGTTGACGGCCGTGTTGAGCGTCGAGTTCCATGGTCGGATTGCTAGCACAGCGCAAGGGCGCCGAGACCGAGACCGAGACCGAGACCGCGAACACCGAGACCGAGACCAAGAGCACAGGAGAGAGACGCTGAGATTTCCGAAGCACAAGACAGCGCGGTCCAGATACCGCCAAGTGAGCGCCAGGACATCCGGGTTTACAGATAGACGAGGTGTCGAACGGCCGCAGAACCTGTGGGCAAGAAAATGAGCTGTGGTGTTGCACTTACGAAGTCGACCATACTGTGCACATACCTGACAGCGCGACAGCGCGACAGCGCTACCACTTGCTCAGCCACTCGATGCCGCATCGCCCTGCGCGTCCGCGTCACCCTGCGCGTCTGCATTGTCCTGCGCGTCCGCGTCGTCCAGCTTGTCTGCTGCGTCATCTTCATCTTCTGAGTCATCACCTTCTGCATCCATCACGTTGGCTGCGCAGTCCTCATCATCGTCCTGCTCCTCCGCATCGGCATCCCCGTAGATCTCCCTATATTAGACTGTGTCAGCGGCTGAACTCGACGAACCAGAACGACGTACGCTTTCCACCAGTCCAAGAGCTTATCTGCCCACACGGGGTAGCACTCGAACGCCCGCAGCAGCGAGCGCACGAAGGCGGTTGCACGCCAATCGGTCTCCTTCTTACCCCAGCCTTTAGTGGAAAGCGCCGTGCGAGCCTGCGAACCACAAGCCGGTTTTTGATTGATGAGTGCGTCGTTCGAGAGTGACAGGTGGCACAACTTACCAGGACCGATACGTATATGATGGATTCCGGAGAGACCCCGGTCAGCTTGTACGAAGCTGACAAGCTGGGCTTCCCTTGCGGTGTGAAGTCGTCTCCGCTGCTGCGGCCTGCACTCGAAGGGCCGGTGTAAACATGCTTGTACAGCTGTCCGCAGCAAGTGGGTGAGTTTGAAGGTGTCGCAAGCACGATGATGGCTTACTCTGACAAGGTATGGACTCCGCAGAAGTCCGGGCTTGACTCTGCCTGCTTCAATCTGCTGCTCGTCATACAGCATCAGCGGCCAGTCGCACGAAGTGATCCTGATGCCATCTTCGGCAGCGGGACTCAGAACACGACGGCGAAAACTAGATTGGACGTTATGAGCATTGACCCCAAGGCTTACTTCAAGCACGTACCGATCCGGATCTTCGTCAAATAGGCCCAGTTTTGTTACAGGACACAGCAGGCGCGCGGTCATCTCGTGCTTGAAGCCGCGGTTGCTTTTATCCATCAAGTGGACCGCACTGGCGCCGGGATTGCCATATATGATGACAGCTTGCTTGAGGCGAGAAAGGTCTTCACCGCGAGCGCGGCCACCCGCAAAAGTGATCTGATCCTGGTTAGTGGGAATCAAAGGGAGACGCGACCGCGAAAGCTCACAAAAGTGAAAAGCTTGACGGCGTCTGCGGGGTTCTCGCGCAGATGGTCTTCGCACTCCACGAGTATTGGCAGGAAGTGGGTGAGGTTCACATACATTGCATGGAGGTGACAATCCCGTGTGAATCTGTAGGGGCATGGGATCTCAGCATGTTTACTAGATGTGGTATTGTGTGGCAAACTCACTCTTGCGCAGGATCTAACTTCGACAGACGTGCCGGTGAGGCGGCAATGGTGCCGCCCTCGATGAAGGCAGTTTCGGGGGAGACGCACTCCCCACAGGCCCGGGGTACCAGACGTACCAGCTTATAAAAGTCTTCTACACCATCGGCGACGCGCATGGCCGTCCTGTGTGCATACAATGAGCGCATATATGTGAGTGATGAGCGCATATATGCGCAAAAAAATCCTCACGTTGACTTGGTACTGAGGTTAGGGATGATGCGTACCAGCCAGTTGTCCGACTGAGCCTCCTGCAGCGGCTCAGGCTCCGGCGGAGCTGCTACTGCTTCAGCGGCCTGGTTTTCTTCTACGCGACGTCGCTTTTGCGCCCTAGCAGCATCTGCCTTGGTGACTCGCTCAGGCTCGGGACTTTCTTCTATTACTACGCGTTTCTGCGTTTGAGCGGGCTTGGACAATGGCTTTGAAACGGGCTGCGAGCGAGACGAGGCCTGGTTACCTGCTGTTGTGACAGCAGGCGCTAGTTTTGCGCGTTGCTGTGAAGCCGGTGCCGGGTTACCCAGTAGATCGTGTTTGCGAGTGCGGGTTGCAGTCCACCCTGGAGGAAGAGTACGCGACATGGAAATGGTGAGGAGAGTGAGGGGAAGATGATGGGGAAAGCAGAGCAATGAATCCGATCTGGCGACCAAAAAGTGCGAAGTAAGCGAGCGATCACGTGGTCCACGAGGCGACACGCCAGGACGCGTCTGCTTTTTCTGCGCGGCACGTCCTTCTCTCTGCTCTCGCTACACCCCCCATGCGTCGCATCCTACCTGTGCTTAATCATGTCCTACCGCTGCACGGCTTGCCCAAACGCTAAGTTCACAACTCCTCAAGGTCTTGGTTCTCATGCCAACAAATGCCCAAATCGGATTACACAAATCCAGGAAGGCCTGAACAAGCGCAAACGTGCTCGCGATGAGGCGGAGGAGGACCGACAGCTAGCGAGGCTTTGGGATGGATATGTGCCAGAAGCTCAGGTATGCAATTTATGTTATATTTTGCACCATGCACCTACCGTTTTTTTAGTCTGCTTCACCTGCTCCGGAACCACCAACCCAGTCTCGACGGCGACCGACCAAAGTCCCAGGGCGCTGGAAGGATTTTCTCCCGTCCGACAAGCGAGCGTTGCCCTCCCAGATTGCCAAGGCACTACCTAATGAGCCAACACCTCCGCCAGCCCTGTCACCTTCGCCGTCGCCGCCTGCTGAAGAGATTGAGCCCCTTGTGGACGATCAGCTAATCTACAACTCCCCCGTCGACATCTTTGGTACCTTTCGCAGTTACAAGACTGTGCCTGAGCGTGACCCCTTCGGAAGCACCACTCTGGAGGATGTATCGGACATTCCGGATGGTCGAGGTGATGTTGACCTCGACGACCTCCCCCCCACCATCCGCTGGCTGAACCGAAGTGAAGAGGAGGCAGGCGGCGAATGGGGCCCACTCGAGAACGAAACCTCGTTCCTACTCACCGAGTGGTTTACCGACTCAGCTGCTGGCAAGTCGCTCGAGAGCTTCGACGCGCTCCTCAACATCTTGAAGTCAAAGAATTTCAAGCAGGAGCACATTGCAACCCTCAACGCGCATTCCGCAATGCGCAATCTCGATAACTACAAGAAGGTGTCTGGCATCTTTTCACGCCGTGATGGCTGGAATGAGGCAGAAATCGATATTGCCCTCCCGAAGCCGGGAAGACCGTGCGCGTCCGAGGCGGACGCTCCGCGCTACAAGGTTGCCGGTCTGCAGTTTCGCAAGCTCCTCGAGGTTATCATCGGCAAGATCCAGGATCGGAGGTTCGCAACGAAACGCAACTGGATCCCGCATAAGACGTACTGGCTGCCTCCGCGTAACCCAATGGACCCGCCAGATGCGCCGGCACCCCCGCCAATCCGTGTATTCTCCGACACCTTCGACACCGACTCCATGAACGAGGCCGATGCCGCTATCAGGGCGCGTCCTCGCAACCCCGGCGATCCACCCTCGCTGGAATACGGCATCCTTCCAATGTGCATCTGGTCGGACGGCACGTGCCTCGCGACGTTTGGGTCAGCATCGCTGTGGCCCATCTATCTCTACATCGCCAACATCAGCAAGTACATCCGCGGCAAGCCCACCGAGTTTGTAGCACAACATCTTGCATACATTCCAACGGTGAGTCTGATTCCCTCGTACGACGGTGCCTTGCTAACCCATCACCTTAGTTGCCCGATGCGCTCCAGGACTTCTATCGGGAACAGTTCGGCTCCTCGCCGACAGCCGACACACTCCGGTGGTGCAAGTGTGAACTTATGCAGCAAATATGGCTGCTGATGCTGGACCCCGAGTTCATGGAGGCCTATGAACACGGAACCGTGGTCGAGTGCGGCGACGGCGTCGTCCGTCGCCTATTCCCTCGGTTTTTCACCTATTCTGCTGACTACCCCGAAAAGTGAGTTTCCATGAGCTATCCACGAGTTCGCTGGAATACTAATGCACATATAGGGTCCTCTTGACCGCAATCAAGAATCTTGGCAAGTGCCCCTGCCCACGATGCCTCACGCCGATGGCGAAAATATCCCAGTCGGGCACGAAGGCAGACATGGCATGGCGTCGTGCCCACCAACGGGTTGATGACGAGCCGCTTCAGTCGAGCCTCAAGAAGACGCGGGAGTGGCTCTTTACACGTGGTTATGCGGTCTCCAGTGTCCACCTCAAGCGCGTCCTCGATAGCAGATCTCTCACACCGATGCAGGTATGTGCCCAGGATCATCACGAGCAATGCCCGCCGATTAATCCTGTGGTACCACAGAGTGCCTTCTCTGTGAGGTTGAATAAGGTGGATCCAGCGTTCAATTTCTATCAAATGTTCGCACCCGACCTGTTGCACGAGTTTGAGCTCGGTGTCTGGAAGGGCGTGTTCACTCACCTCCTCCGCCTTCTCTTTGCACAAGGCAAGGATACTGTGCAAGAGTTTGATCGACGGTACATGCAAACAGAAATTAGGCGGTGGTAATTTACTTGAACTAACCATCTCGTACAGAACATCAGGAATGACCTCAGGAACCAGGGGCCCTATATGGTAACAGGTGGTTGGATTGAGCGCTGGAGACTCCCCCCCAATATGCGGAGACGCCCTGTCTCCATCCGCAGCCATATGGAGCCTATGGAGGCGTTCCCACGGCTTCCCCGCGCGACTCACCAACGACGCCCTCCCCGCTCACAATTAAAATCACTGCGGCCGGCCTACGGAAGGCCAGATCTATGAGCTCGTACGTCGAAGCAAGCGCGAGATGAGGTTTGTCGCAGGGATGGAGAACGTGTCTCCATATGGAGGCCCCTGGAGCGCTGGAGTCGGGCGTCTCCGTCTGGAGGATTTGGCTTTTCCTGATGAATGCGTCAGATGCCGACGTTTGGGCAAGACAAGATCCGGCGCTTCTGGCATAACGTCTCTCGACAAAACAAGCTCGCGGCACGGGACTACGAAGACTTCTTGATTGTAAGTATCACGCGTGCTATCGCCGCTCATCGCTCAGTGCTCACGCTATTTGACCAGACCGCTATGCCCGCTTTCGAGGGGCTACTCCCCCTCGGTGACGATCAGACTGTGGCCGACCTTCTGTACGAGCTCATGGTCTGGCATGCTCTTGCTAAACTGCGACTTCATACAGAGGTCACGGTCGAGGTCTTCCGGGCTGCGACAACTCACATGTACGCGGCGGTCCGTCGCTTCGCACGCACAACCTGCGAGACCCACGTCACACACGAGCTCAAGAAGGAGTCTGACGCACGCGCACGTCGTCAGGGCGCAAAGCTTGGGAGCAAACCCGTAAAAACGAAGGCACGCATTGTAAAGTACAATGGCTGGAAGACCTACAAGTATCACTGCCTCGGAGATCACCCG
>NW_007360328.1:2640982-2698132 GCF_000271585.1 Trametes versicolor FP-101664 SS1
ACGGCTTCCCCGCGCGACTCACCAACGACGCCTCCCCGCTCACAATTAAAATCACTGCGGCCGGCCTACGGAAGGCCAGATCTATGAGCTCGTACGTCGAAGCAAGCGCGAGATGAGGTTTGTCGCAGGGATGGAGAACGTGTCTCCATATGGAGGCCCCTGGAGCGCTGGAGTCGGGCGTCTCCGTCTGGAGGATTTGGCTTTTCCTGATGAATGCGTCAGATGCCGACGTTTGGGCAAGACAAGATCCGGCGCTTCTGGCATAACGTCTCTCGACAAAACAAGCTCGCGGCACGGGACTACGAAGACTTCTTGATTGTAAGTATCACGCGTGCTATCGCCGCTCATCGCTCAGTGCTCACGCTATTTGACCAGACCGCTATGCCCGCTTTCGAGGGGCTACTCCCCCTCGGTGACGATCAGACTGTGGCCGACCTTCTGTACGAGCTCATGGTCTGGCATGCTCTTGCTAAACTGCGACTTCATACAGAGGTCACGGTCGAGGTCTTCCGGGCTGCGACAACTCACATGTACGCGGCGGTCCGTCGCTTCGCACGCACAACCTGCGAGACCCACGTCACACACGAGCTCAAGAAGGAGTCTGACGCACGCGCACGTCGTCAGGGCGCAAAGCTTGGGAGCAAACCCGTAAAAACGAAGGCACGCATTGTAAAGTACAATGGCTGGAAGACCTACAAGTATCACTGCCTCGGAGATCACCCGGACTACGTAGAGTTGGCAGGGCCACTCGAGACGACATCTGCACAGACGGTATGTCCATATGTCCATTTTGTGCGTAGGGCTGACCGTCTGACCGTTATCCAGGGAGAGCTTGAGCACCGCCATGTCAAACGCGCGTATGCTCGCACTAACAAAAATGGGTTCGCGGCGCAGATCGCTAAGCACCAGCAGCGTCAGGCGATCATCCGTGGGATTCGCTTGCACGCCCGCGAAGATGCAGTCGGTGCCGGGGCTGGACCTTCTGGCCCCATTCCCCTACCAGGCCAGTCGCGGAAACGCAAGCGACGCGGGCGCGTCGTGCCCCAGCCACGTCGGCCGAAGGAAGATCCTGCCTTCGACGATGAACACGCTGAGATCAAGAGCCCGGGGGCCGGTGACATTGGTGCACGCTACGACATGGGCATCTCTGAACACGATCGGGTGCAGATCTACAACTGGATGACTGACAATAAGGACGACCCCGCTCTACTGGCACGTATGCCCGCATTCCGCTGCATTATCTTTATTGATATTAATTTATAGGACTTTATGCCGCGTCTCCATGCCCACCTCCTGCGTCGCCTGCTCCGCAACGACGACGTCGACATCACGGACCGCCATATTCTTGGCCTCGACATCCAGGGCGATGTGTTGTACACGCACCGCGTCATTCGCTTCAATTATACAACATACGACATGCGACGAGACCAAGACTCCGTAAACCCGCGCACCCACGCGGACGTGATGCTCCTTGCGCCGCGCGCTCCTGACGACACCGCTGATGACCGGTTCTTGTATGCTCGTGTCGTCGGCATCTTCCACCTCCACGCGCGGTACGGGGGCCCCGATTCGACTGTGCAGTCGCGCAAGTGGCAGCGCATCGAGCTGCTCTGGGTCCGGTGGTTCGAGCTCGACACAAGCTACCCCTCTGGGTTCAAACACTCCCGCCCCCCTCGGATACAGTTCGTCGATGCTCACGACAACACCGCGGTCGCCTTCGACTTCGTAGATCCCGCCGATGTACTGCGTGCCGCTTACATCGTACCGTCATTCGAGAGTGGGCTCACCAGCGAGCGCCTCGACTACGCCGGCTCGGTCGGACGACACACCAGCCACCCGGATGAAGACTATCGCTATTACTTCGTCGGGATGTATGTGCCATGGAGTTCTTGGTGCGCTGATACCCTCTAATGTTCGCTCCTTTGACAGGTGTGCGGACCGCGACACGTTCATGCGACACCTCGGCGGTGGAGTGGGCCATCGTGGGATCGGCGTCAGCGTTCAAGAATCTCGGCGCGCCTGCGAGCGAGTTTCCCGGGCAGCACCTCCCGACCTATCTCATGTAAGCGGCGAGGACACCAAGCCGCTGCCACACCTCGAGCCCGCTTCGGATAGCGAGGACGACCTGCCTTGGAGGACCGGTCCCGCGGCCTCAGTGGAGCTTGAAGCGCAGCAAGAGTTCGCTGTCGATTGGGACGAGGACCGCGCTGGCCCGGACGCGGACGAAGACGCTGCAGGCGGCGACGAGGACGAGAACGCGCTGGATGCCGATATAGTGCTGGAGGACGAGGACGAGGATGCGGACGTCCTGCTGGAGGACACGCAGACGGAAGACGCTCTGGAGGAAGACGTTGACATGGAAGATGCTGGCTCGGATGATGCGGACACGTACGGGGGCCTCCCATCCGATGCAAGTCTCGATGACGGCGAAGGACCGAGTGACGAGGACGAAGAGGACGACGACTTAGAGTACGAATACCCGCGATTATAATCATTTGTATTCATTCACTCCGAGCCTTACGGTGACTGGCGGCATAGGCTGGTCTCTTCACTGCCCGCTCCTCGTGGCTGAAGGACCCGCAGGACGAGACATTGCAGTCATGCTATAATTCCCGGTCCACAGCTATAACTATCCGTCGCCGGCTACGTTATATGACAATGGGCCGTCCGACACGGCAGGATATTACAGTGTGGCTACAACCTGCCCTCGGCATGATGAGCGATTACAGTGTTCGTAGGCGCCTATAAGCGCTTATAGCAAACCCCGCGTTTTGCTGATCAGTGGTTCTTCTCGTCCCGCTCTTCACATCTTTAAAGATCATCTTAGGTCGGCGCGTCCTCGAACGAACGCGCGCTCTCAGTCGTGGTCAGAAACTCGTCGAGCTCATAGTACGCGCGCACCCGTGGCAGGAATTCAAACTCGCCTTGCAAAATACTTCCACCACCGGCGGTAGCGCGTGCAGTTGAAGAGTACATGCTGGCGGCCGTCTTGCAGCATCCCGACGCATTCAAATATTCGTCTCGTCAATCCCCCTTGAGCAGCGAGCTGGAAGGCAAGCAGGCGTTGTGCGTGCGCGAGCGAGCACTCATCACGTTCCAGGGGTATGTCCGCAGTCGATTGCAGGCCTCTGCGGTCGGCGCTGGGTTAGTGTGTTTCTCCTCTGCCATCGGCCCGTTGCCTTTTGACTAAATCTCAATGTTTACTCTTAAGCTACGTCTCTGGAGAAAGGCCGCGGTCTGGCTGCTTATAACAAGACACGCATCCCGGATCATGATGTGGCACGCGCAGTTGCATTGACGGCGCTCTGCGGTTGAGTAAAGTTCTCGCTGAAGCCATGGGCGACAATAGGACGCCCAATAATGCTTCATTGCCAGCACATCGCAGGCCGTGAAGGATGCTATACGCTGGTGAGATACCTGACCATATTATTAGTGGAAAGCCAATCCGGCGACATCTACCGTTGCGCTGGCATAACAGGTCGTTGTACAGGGCGACCACAGCGAGGCTGTGTACCGTTCGCTCCCGGATCGCGGCCACATCACCTCCTTGCCTAGGAAACACCTCTACGACGCTCGCGGCCACCGATGCTAACAGTTTCATTGCTTACCGCGGTCTCGAACAGGGTGTCGACGCCGTCTAGACGGCCAACGCGCGCGCGCCCTTGCCGCGGTCGTCAATGGCTGGGCTTCGCGCAGCGATCCAACGCCAGCAAGCGCATGGCGCGACGTAAAAGGTGCGCTTGTGTGGTACATTCTCGCAGGTGTGGCATACTAGTATGCTTACCCTTTGTCAGATGCTGAATTTCTTGTATGCGACACCCTTAACGCCATGCCGGGAATGCTTTCACTGGCATCGTACACAGTGCTCCCGCTTGGACATCGTAGGTGATGCGTCCGCTGATACCTGCTTCCGTCGTATTTCGAAAGTAACACATCAATCATGCGCGTTGATGGCCGCCAGTATACCCGCGTTAGTACACCGCTCTGTCCGGTGGCGGTCGGGCTCGACCACGCTGCGGGCAGCGCGAGCGCCGCTCCATGCACCGTATAAAACGACCTCCACCGCTGCTCAGGTTCTTCAGTTTGCAACTCACCCACCTTCACTTCCAACACATCTCCACCTTCCGGCCCGGTGCCTTTCCCCCCTTTCGTACTCTCTTTCATATTCACCATGCACTTCTCCACCATCTTCGTCGCCGTCGCCTCCCTTGCGACCTCCGCGCTCGCCGCCACCTCCGGGACTGGCGATGGTGCGTCCCAGCGCTCGCCCCGCCGGCTCAGTATACTTACGCCCTTTTCGCCTGCAGCTACCTTCTACGAGGCCGGTCTCGGCGCGTGCGGCATCTCTAACACCGACGCGGACTTCATCGTCGCCATCGACGCCCAGACGTTCGACACCTTCCCCGGCGCCGGTGCGAACCCCAACGCGTCAGTACCGCCCGCCCCGTCCCTCCCAGACGCTGACCCCGCGCTCCGCTTCTAGGAACCCGATCTGCCACAAGCAGCTCACCGCGACCGGCCCCGACGGCAAGACCGTGTCCGTGCTCGTGACGGACCGGTGCGCGGGCTGCGCACCCGGCAGCATCGACCTCACGCCCACCGCGTTCCAGCAGCTCGCGTCGCTCGACGTCGGCCGTCTGCACGGCGTCACCTGGACGCTGGCGGCCTGAGCGCTCCCTGCCGCCCATCCCGCCCCGTCGGGGGGCCTGGCGCGCCCTGGGTGAGGACGAAGACTTTTCAGAGGATATGTTCATGGTGATTATGACCGCCCGTGATGATGTACGACTTAGGCTACTGTTTAATGGATTGTGGTGAAAGTGAACGCTCAGTGGACGTAGCTGGGCGGCCTGGGCCCTCGCCGACTCGCAGTGTGAATCGTATTCGGTAGGGCCACCGGCATGACATGGGTGAAGACCATGCGCGATGTTATTACCAGTCGGGTGTTGAGCACAATTTGGAGATTAATAGCGAGTGTGCTCCCACATGGTGATATTAGTACCGGTGAGGAGGATCGGTTCATTCACAATATTCAAGCTCAGGCGCGACTGAATGCGTATATGAGGCCCTCTGTCGTCGGCCGACTGTCGCTCTCTGTCGCTCGGACTGGGCAAAACCCAATGCAATGAGCTGCTACGTACACTACACTGACAGCGGGGAACTAGACAAACACGGTGGGGGGTACAGGCCCGAGGCGGGACCGACAGCAATGCGTGGACGGTCTATATTATACGATGCGGGTGCGATAGGAGAGGAACGAGGAGAGCGTGCGCGAAGGAGCGTAATGAGTAAATGAACGCGAACCAGATTAGCCAAACCATGTACATCCAAAGAAGACGAAGGTCACATATACACAGAAGGTCGAAGAGGAGCGGGGCGCAAGGGACAACAGAGCAGCGAGGGAGGGAGCGGATGCGCGCATAGCAGCAGAAGCAGATCATAGGTCGCCGGCGTCGTCGTCATAGTCCTCGAACCCGTCCGCGAGGTCCAGGCTCGGCATATCGCCCAGATGGCGCTCGTGCTCCGGGCGGAGGTTCAGGCTGCCCGGCGAGCCGGTCAGCATCGAGAAGTTCGCCGTCGTCGGCGAGATGTTGCCTGCGGACGACGAGACGGACTTGCTCAGTGCATGGCCGGGCCGCGGGTACGGGTGCGGCTTCGTGTCGATCGGGGGCGGCTGCACCCGTCCGAGGACCATCGTCGGCGAGCCGGGCGGCGACGAGTGCATCGACAGGCCGCCGATAGAGTCGGACGTCGTGCCCTCTTCCTGCATAATCATAGACATGTTGTTCGGAACAGCGGCGAAGACGGACGACGCGACGCTTGTGCGCTTGCGGTGCGCCCGAGGGAAGCCTTCGGAGTGGTCTTCGGGCGTTTCGGGCGAGTGCGAGCTCGGTTCGGGCGAAGAGAGCTCGTGGCGGGTGTCGGTCTGGGCGCGGAGGAAGGAGCCATGACGCGAGTGTGTGGGCAGAGTGCGGTTTTCAGACAGAGCGGGGCTCGCAAAGCGCCGGCTATAGGCTGAACGCGAGGTCGCCGCAGGAGGGGGAGGTGGCTGTGCGTACTGGAGTTGCTGCATGCGGTCCTCGGCGTCTGCCAGCTTGTCTTCGAGAAACTGGAGACGCTCGCGCAGCTGGGCGTTCTCTTCACGCAACAATTTGGTAGTTCGTTGCGAGTCGGCGAGGGCGTTGAGGAGGGCACCGCTCTCGAGCGCGTGTCGATCTTGCAGCAGCTGAAGCTCCGTCTGAATGTGCTGCTGCACAGAAGACGACGCAGAGATGGATGTGGGGGCTGTCGAGGCGCTGGAAAACGTCGTTCGAGGTGTCGACATACTTTCCCTCGAGGGACCGCCAGTCATCTCCGCGTAACCGGTCGCCCGCGAGAGACTCCGCGCTCCCCATGAGGAGCTAGACCCGGCCTCGGAGAACGCTGTCCTCGACGGCGTGTACCTCGAACGCTCTCGCTCGACGCTGCTGCGGGTGGTGCCGAAACGAGATCCCGGTCGGCTGATGCTTGCGGGCGAGTCTTTCTCGAAGTCCAACAGCCCTGCCGCGGCGAAGGCCTTTTGCGTGCGAGGACCTAGCCAGTCCGTAGCTCGAGGTACTGGCGAGGTCATGTACGACGGAGACGCAGGGGTTACGCGATGTTCGATGACGCTCGAGCTGCGCTTCCGAGTGCGCGTGCCCATAGGCCGGGGGCGGTCGACGTCGAGACTTGGGCGGTGTTCCTGGAGACGACTTGGAGCCGTCCCTACAGAAGAAGGTGCTCGCGAAGATGGAGACACCGATTCCGCATCCCAGACACTGCTGCCTTGAGCCGAATTGAAGCGGGAGAGGGGTGGACGCGAGCCGCTCGCGGAGGACGATGGACTCAACGCGGAGGAACGCGCGGGCGTCATAAGACGCGAGATGGCAGATTTCCGGTTGTCCGTACTACCGCTGGCGCTGCCCGGACTGGGCCTTCGGACGTCGATAGACCCTGTTCGTTGCGGGCGGTGGTGGCTTTGTGTACTTGTCACAGAGCCCATGGATGAGGGCCGCTCGGGACTATGGGATGCTGCACGGCCGGATGGTGTGCGGCTGATGGGTGACGGAAGGCCCGTCTTCCCTGCGATGGGAAAAGCGGGCCTATCGGACGCTGAGCGTACGATGCGGGGAAGGGTGGTATTAGCTGGTCTACGAGGGGCGGCGGAGAGGGAAGCAGGAGGGAGGCGGCGCGCGGGAGTAACTGTGGGCTTTTCGACCGATGTACGGGGAGAGGGTGGTGATGACTGTGGTGATGACTGTGGTGGTGGAGAACTGGAAGCGGGAGGGGGTATTGCGTCGATGGCGACGAGCAACGCCGGTTCCGTGTCGTTTGCCCGGTGAGGACTGAGCAAAGCGGCGAGGTCCGGATCGAGAGTGTTCAGATTGAAGCTCATGTCGGAGAACTCTGGCGTGCGCCCTCTGCTGGCTGCGCTATCTGAAGTGGTATCGTCCACAACGATACCACTAAACCAGTCCTGCTTCCCTGGGCTGGCCGACATGGCGGCCATTACCTCGCTGGTTAGCTTAGATGTCGAGAGATCCAGTGGAGAGGTATCATTTGAGGGAGAACGGCTTCTGTGCCGGGTATCGTGGGATGGCGGTCGCAGATGGTATAGCTCTAGAGGCAAGAATCCGGTTGGGCTGGCATGTTCTGATTCCCGTTCGCTGTCCGCGCCATGGCTGGCTTGAGAGGTATCTAAACTCGGCAGATGCTTCGAGATCCCGGAAGTCTCGGACTCTAGGATAGTTGACAGCTCTGTCGCGGCTAGCGCAGGTGCCGCTGGTGAGGCTACGATTGCAAAAATAAGAAGGCGGCCAGTAACGCTGAGCGGGCGACATACCGAGCGTATCGCTAGTTGGACTCTCTGAGCGGGACGAATGGGACATTTGTGAGAGCGGAGTTCGGGGAGGTTCCAGTCCTGAGTCGCTCTTCTGCGACCGCGGGGTATGAGTCGACTTGTCGCCGCCAGGACGAGGAAAGTCGATCGAGAGCACATAGTCGTCCTCGGAACGTCTTGAGTTGAGTTGGGGGGAAGATACCCTACGTTCAACGTTGACGGAACGCCTGACAGGCCCGAGGCCGGTGAACGGTCCCTTCGGCAGGGCAGAGACGCTTGGGTTGGAGCTATGTCTCCCTCCTCCGAATGAGAGGAAGTTTCGGAACGAGCGAAACGGCGTGCTTCCTCCGCCGTTGCTCGAAGCCGATGGACTAGGTGTCGGGAGTGTCGGGCTGCCACTCACCGACGGATATCTCGAGGGCGGCACCAGACCAAGGGACGACGAGAGCGAGGATGAGCGAGGACTCATCACCGGGATCTGGGACGACCGCTTTGTGTCCGCCATCGTCAAGCACTCCGTCGACGTTCGAGGGGACCAGGGTATAGTTTAGCTAGCAAGCGACTGGTGCATGCCAGGCGAGGCGGGTTACGTGTATGTCGGTAGCCGACAATGCAGGTATACGAGACAAAGCTGAGAGCCACGGAGAGTGGAGACGACGGCGACGATGGGGATGGCGACGAGCTCGTCGTGCTCGATGTTCAAGGACAAGCCCGGATATCGAATGGGTTAGCGAGACTCTAACCAGACTCCTTACGATATAATGAATGACGATACTTACATTACTTACTCAAGCTTACCCGCGCTTTCACCATCGTAGTGGAAATATTGATAGCCGCCGACGGAAGTCCGTTACTCCGGATCCCAGGGCCATCACCACAACAGGCACTCACTCGACTCAAAAGTTGACCAGATAGCGACCATATAGCTGACCTGGTCTTATATAGCCTCGAAGAGGTCTACTCAAACTGTCAACGATGCCCAAAACATTGATGCTCGAGCGTGTCTCGCCCGAGCTATCTGCCGAGGAATTTTTCGCAAAATATGTTTCAAAACGCCGGCCAGTCATCCTCACCGGCCTGATAGACGATGTTGCTTTCCAGGGGCGGAACTGGGTGGGTAATAGAGTTGCATGCACGTTGTGGTCACTGACGAACGCGGACTTCGTTGCGAAGAGTAGACAGACCTCGACTATCTGGCGAGAAAAGCCGGAGACGTGGAGGTGATGGTTGAGCCCATCCACCCGACCGCGAACCAGTACGGGACAGACGTCGAGCGCGTGCCGACGACATTTCGCGACTTCCTTGCCGCCTTGCGCGTTGAAGAGGGCCCCCATCCTTACCTGACCACCCAATACTCGGAGGACGATCCCGACGCGGAGACCGTGTTTCCTCCACCAACGAATGCGCTCAAGGATGAGTTTCCTATCGTACCCCGCATCATGGGAAATCTCTTCTTGCAGCAGGTCAACCTATGGCTCGGAAGATCCAAGGACGGCTCGTCATCAGGACTGGTGAGCGTTGCACGATATGAGCTTCGAATTATTAGTACGAGAAAGGAGGCTGATGTTGGTGCGTACAGCACCACGACTTCCACGACAACATCTACTGCCTGCTTAAAGGCCGAAAACGCTTCGTGCTCTTCCCGCCGTCGGAAGTGAAGCACCTCTACCCGTACGGAACGCTCGTCGCCCGCCATCCCAACGGCCTCATCTCGTACGAGGACATCCCCGTCCGCGCGGATGGGCTCTCCAAACGCGCAGCGTGCAAGGCGCGGGTGCGCGCGCTCGAGCTAAAAATTGATGCGCTCAAGAGGAGGAGCAAGGGCAAGGGGAAAGCCAAGAACCACTCGAAGGAGATGAAGGCACTCATGGACGCGCACGACGAAGCCCTGGACGAGCTCGCCGAGGCAGCACTCGATGAGCACGAGGGCGATGACGAGGTGGACGACTTCGACGCGCTCATGAGTGGGCTGGATGACCTCGACGACCTCGACGACGGGCCTTCCAGGAGCGGAAAGGGCGCCGACGAAGGGGATGAGGATGAGGATGAGGAGGAGGAGTGGAAGGGCATTGGTCATTCCGACAACGAGGAACACACCGACGATGACGACGAGGAAAAAGAAGACAGCGACGAGGAGGAAGAGGAGGGGCTGGGAGGAGGAAAGGCAGGTCCCACCGAACCATCGTCATTCTCGCGCATTGCAACGGCGCATCTGCATCAACACCTCGGCATTCCGACAACAGCCGTGCTCCCCGAGACGTACTCGCCCGCTGACTTTCCCGGGCTCAAGAAAACAACCGAGCCTTACGTCGTCGAGCTTTCCGAGGGGGAGATGCTTTATCTGCCGGCGTCGTGGTGGCACGAGGTGACGTCGACATCGACCGGCGATGTCCACATGGCGTTCAACTACTGGTTCTACCCGCCGGATGCCCTTGACAACTTTGGCGCGCCATACAGCGACACTCTGGTCTGGGACTACCTTCGGGGGAAAGGCGCGGTCGAGGGAGGGTCACGGGAGCCGGAGGAGCTGACCACCGGAGGCAAAAGGGCTCGAGAGAGCGTTGGCGGTGGACCGTCGAAGAAGTCCAGACGCTAAATTGGCACCCGCTGCGACACTCGAGGGCAACCATCTAGGCGTTAAGCGTCGTTCTATCCCGCTCTTGCCACTGCGACTGTAGCTTGAAAGACAGGTGCGGCAACTATCTTGTTTAGCGAGTATGCTCGATGTGGTGAGAGTTCTGGCGTAAACCGCGCTCGATACGCGGTGAGTATCTCATGAGGCTTGTGTGGTTGCCGTGCTGAACGCGCCAAGCTCGACCTCCGGTCTAGGAGCACCATAAGCAGATTAGGGTGTCTTAGCTGGTCATTCAGATGACACCACCTTGTTGCATGCATGACCAATTTCCACTGGCATGCACTGTGGTGGCGCAATTAACGCCCTGAGATCACACCCACAAACCGGCACCAGTGTGTGTGGGTATGACATACTCGAGTGACCGTGTCGGAGGCAATGGTAACTCGGTCAGGTCGGCTACTACGCAAGAAGTAATTCACGTAACCCGCTGCTTCGCGATAACCGTTGCTAACCCAGCGAAGGGAACAGATTGATAATTTGGCATCATGCCTGCGTAGAAGCGAAGTTTGAGTGGCACTGGATGCGAATTCCGTACGGTCGTGTGCCCGTGTGGGGACCGCAACTCACAAGATCGTACCCTTGTCAGATCGATCCGGCTACCAGACAGAAGTCCGCTGCGTTTGATTGGCACGCGGTATCAACGTGCCTCAGCCTGCGAGGGCCGCGCAGCCCGGGATAGCCAGGTTAGCAAATTAGTTCTCCTCGTGATGTGCACCCAGCTGACATGCAGACTATACGGAGATAAGCTCAATGCCTGAAGTCTGTTCGCTATCTGTACAATTCACAGTAATTCCAAGATACCAGACGATGCCCCTGGGATTCGAAAACTACACCCGCCAGTATTCCAAGCTCGCCTCCGCCCGCTCGAACGGGAACCCGCCGTCCCACTTCTTCGTGTCCATCTGACTCTCCGTAATCGCTGCCCGCAGTTCGTCCACGACCTCCCGCGCCTCCTGAAGATCCGTGACCCGCCCGCCGTCTATCTCCTCCTTCGCGCTTTGAATGGCCTGGCTGATGTCTGCGTCGATTGTCGCCAGTGTATCCTCCATCACGCTATCTTCCTTCCACCGGAGTCCTACAGTGGCGCCGACGACCCGCGCCAATGTCTTCAGACTTGCAAAGCCCATCCCCGACCCGTAGAGGGTGCGAACGCGAAGGAGAATGCCCTTCAGCTTCTCGCTCGGCGCGGCGGCGTTCCCGCCAGATTCGGCGACGAAAATACCCGTGGTGTCCGGGACCTCCGCCGCCCGGACGCGGACGAGTCGCTGGCGTGCTGCGGACGTAAACGCTGCGGCGACCGAGGGAGGACTCGTGGCCAGCATGCCGCGAACGATGGCGCGTAGACTGCACGGAAATGAAGGTGGTTCGTGAGTGTGTCATCGTCTGCGGCTACTTACTCACTCTTCAAGGTTAGCGTTGGCGATGAGCGTATCCACCATGAGGTTGCTGCGAGAGTATGGTGTCAGTTGTGGCGTCCTGTGAGCTCTCCGGGCGGCACTAACACATGTCCCAGCACTGGCCGGGCGTCTCCCGTACTAGCCCCGCTGGAACCTCCGTGGTGGTCACTAAGAGGAGCAACCATCGCGCCGTGGTTGGAGTGGTGAATCTTGACAATGGAGAGGTCGCCCTGAGGAAAACGCTGGTATGTGGCTGCTCCCTCTTATACGAGGGTCGTGGTCGAAGAGATCTGTGGAACCAGTGTATCAGTTGACTTTACGATTAAGCAAAAATGTTAAGTTCTCGCTCAATTGCGCACATGTACTGAATGGCTGATTGAAACCCTTGTTTCCCCGGTTGCAGATAATTTCTGAGCGCTGATTCTTGGCGCTCGCCGGCGCGCGGGCGGCACCTGCGAAGGCGGTGCCACCAACTTGGGCATTCCGTCGTCCGACGCAGTCCCGCTCATGGCGTCCGCCTCGGCGTACAACAGAAATCCCGCTGTAACGACCATGTCGTTGCAGCAAGGCCACGGTTATGCTTTACTTGCCGACGCCAAGTTTGAGTGTATAAAACGAATGCGAGAGCGAGTGGAGCATGGTTCAGCGGACCCGGTACCTCGAGCTCAGCATGCAAGGAGAAACGCGCTTCACACTTGCCCCGGACACTACGCTTCCCCGGATCTGGACCGGCCTGTGGCAACTATCCAGCAGTGCATGGGGAAGCGCCCCTGCTCCGAAGGTTCGCGATGCCATGGCAAGCTATACCGCAAAAGGATACGGAGCGTTCGGTAAGTATGAATCTTCATGGTGTATCATCTCCCGCCATCTTCCCAACATTGACCGCACCCTACAGACATGGTAAGTCTGGTGTAGGTACACGGCGCAGGTGTCTAACTTCCAATTTCGACCTCCTCGAACATCTAGGGTATGTTCTTCTCGACTCTTCTGTTCACGCTTGACTAAACTTGACGGCAGCGGACCACTATGGTCCTGCGGAGAGCCTCTTCGTGAGTGATATGATGCTACTTTTACGCCATAGTTGACCCCTTTCGCATGGTGGACAGGGCCAATTCATCAAGAACCTTCCTGAGGGAGAACGCCCATTCGGTGCCACGAAGTGGGCTGTCTTCAATCCGATGGAAGTGTCGCACGACACAGTCAAGACCGCAATTGACGAACGTTGCATGCGGATGCAGACGCAGTGCATCGATCTTCTCCAGGTGCGCGGACGACCTCGGGCTCCGGTCAGCGGCCCCATCTGTTCCTCACGTCGCGCTTCGAGTTCTTCTGGCAGGACTACCAGGACAGGAGCTACATCAACGCCCTGCAGCTCCTTCTCCAACTCCGCTCGGAGGGCAAGATTCGACACCTCGGGCTGTGCAACTTCGACACCAGACGGGCAGACGAACTCTGCACTGTCCTCGGCCCAGGCTGCATCGTGTCCAACCAAGTACAGGTCCGTGCATCTCGCAGGTGATGTCAGGCCTCGCTCATCGCTCACCGTATGTGTCGCAGTTCTCTATCATTGACGTTCGTCCTCTCCACGGCATGCATGACATCTGCGAGAGGCACGGCATTAAGGTTCTCGCCTATGGCGTACTGGTGAGGCGTATACATCTTCTCCGGATCACGGTGCTAAATCTGTCAGTGTGGCGGCCTTCTCACCGACCACTGGCTCGGCAAGCCCGAACCCGAGCTCTACGCCGGCCTCAACCCTTCGCAGCGCAAGGTAGTGTCCCTGCCTGTCCGTACCCGCATGCCCTGCGTTCTCATGTCGCGGACGCAGTACCTGGACGTCATCCTCAAGGCGTGGGGGACCTGGGACCTGTTCCAGGCCCTCTTGCGTGTCCTGCGGGGCATCGCCGACCGCCACGGCAACGTCAGCATCGCGAACGTTGCTGTGCGCTGGGTGCTCGAGCATCCGTTCGTCGGCGCAGTGATCATAGGTGCCGCATCGACTTCGCGCTCCGCGTTCGCGCCGCCACTCATGTGATATCATCAGGCGCGAGGCTGGGGCTCGCCGACCACGCCGACGACAACAACAGGGTCTTCACGTTCGCGCTCACCGAGCGCGACAAGGCGGAGATAGAGCAGATCGAGAGGCAGTCCAACAGCGCGAGCATGATCATGACCATCGGGGACTGCGGCGCCGAATACCGTTGAATGGACCACTTGGCAACCTCGGCGCAGGGAGCGCTGATACATAGAGGAATTGTGGTACTGAGATTACGACGAATATCATGTATCATGCTTGGTGTGGGATTAAATGTGCGACATCTATCCAATACGATGTAGGGGTCTCCGCCCAAATGACGAAATGAAAGTGAGAAGGAACCGAAAGTATGTGCCCTAACAGATAGTCTACATGACGGAAGGTATGTACTCTACAACATGTGATACAAATATGGCGTGCGTGCGGGGTGAGAAAGCATGTGGGCGAAGCGTCCGTGCGTGTGTGTGTGGCTAATGTCCGGTCGTGTGCGTGTCGTGTCGTCAGAGTTTGCTCAAGGAAGGGCCGGGCGCCAGCTGAATAGTCGACATCCGCGTGATCGGTTGCAGCTTCTTCTTCACATCCCGGAGAATGGTCGTCTTGGGTTGCCAGTCGTCGAATGCGTCCCGCAGTTGGGAGAACTCGCGCGCGAAGAAATGCGCGATCTTGTTGTCCGCAATCATATCACGGAGCAACCATGGGATCTAACGCCGTGATCAATTAGTGCCATGACTGCGGCAGACACGGCGATGAGCGCACCTCGTAGTCGTTCTGCTCCTCCACGGCGTTGAAAGGGTTGATAACGAGCTCCGCATCGGCGTTAGTGCCGTCGTTCGTCATGAAAAAGTATTTGACCGCAAGGCTGCCACACGACGCCGTCAGACAGCGGTCAGATATCAGCTGCGCCGGTGGCACTTACGAGTACGTCGCTGGTTCTTCATAGGCAGATGAATGTCCAACTCCGCTTAGCGTGCCCGCGGTTGCTTCGGACAGATGAGCAAGCAGCCCGCGATCAGAGAGCCCCGCGTTCAGAATGCGGATGAGAAGAATCAGTAGGTTGGAGAGAAAATCAGACGAACTGACGGGCAAGACATTGTATCAGACAGGTAGATGCATGGGGCGCTGGCACGTACTGGTATGCATCATTATCGATGTACAAGGCGCGCAGGATCCTGGGATGCGACGCAGCTGTGAACAGTCCTGAATATATCGGGACCACTTGATCGTTTAGGGACGCGACGTAAACGACCTTAGCCTGTTACAGGGGAAGCAAATTAGCATTAACAATTAACTCGCAATGCCGGTGACATACGCCGTGATCCATGATGTTTCTGAGCGCGCCGACGTAGTTCTTCGACAGCTTCGACTCCGTATCCTGTCACATGGTCAGCATAGGCGCCAAGTGCACCAGTACATTGCGCCGCATACCTGGAACTCAAAAAGTTCACGGGCGGCCGGGTTCTCCACGTACTGCAGATAGAACTCGTCAGGCCCCGCACTATCGCCCCTTCATTGATAAATAAGCATACCTGAATGTACGGCTGCAGTAGCGAGCTTGTCTTGAGGTACCGCAGAGGCCCGAGGTGGATGCCGCACAGCGCGAGCAGGCATACCTTCTGTGCCTGGGTGGCTGGCACGGCGGCCGCACCGCCCGCTGCTATTGAGGCTACAGATTTCGCAAGGACGTCCACGCTGCGCGAGGTCAGAATGTGCCCATCTTCGATCAAGCGGTCGATGAGATGGGTGGAGATAATGGCGCCCTGCGAGTGGCTCGCCACGAATATCACGTCGGCCGCGTGCAGGTC
The DNA here is from genome assembly GCF_000271585.1 of Trametes versicolor FP-101664 SS1. Classification (NCBI taxonomy): domain Eukaryota; kingdom Fungi; phylum Basidiomycota; class Agaricomycetes; order Polyporales; family Polyporaceae; genus Trametes; species Trametes versicolor. The sequence continues at coordinate 2,656,707 of NW_007360328.1, forward strand.
TTCCATCCACTCCTCATTGTTGATGAGGTGCTTGTACACTCTGTGAGAGTCGGTGAGCGTTTGTGAGAGAGGGACGATTGAAATGAGAATTGGTAACATACCTTAGAACCTTCTTACGGATGGTGCCGTCGCCCTCGAGAGGCATCCGCGTGATCTTCTTGAACTTGAAGCTGTTCTCCTCTGCGAACCGTTCAAGCGCCTGCGCGGTCATGTCCACGAACTTGCTGCTCGAGGAAGGCAGCTGCACCACATAGAACAAAACCCAATCAGCATCAGTGCTCCGAGTGCGACCGCAACTCAAGTGCCGGTACTTACCCCGCCCGCGAGCGTCCGCGTAACCGCACCTGGACGTCCCGGAAAAATACAGTCAGATGGCGTCCAGATTACAAGATAGAGAAGCCGCGTCCCGAGCGAACGGTCGGCGGCTGTGCCGTGGCACTTACCTGGGGACCAACCAGCAACCCCAATCACGACGACCCTGCATCCACCATTGAGCATGTACGGATTGAGCTGCTCCCCGAGGATGTCGAATGCTTTCGGTAGTTCCCGCCCGAACCGCACGAACTCGGGCGCTGGCGCAGGGGGCTCACGCTCCTTGCCCTTGCCCTTCCCCCTACTCTTCCCCGGTGCGCTGTCGTCCTTGGAAAAGAGCGCCCCCGCGACGAAGGACAGGGCGCCCGTCAGTTTGGACTTCGCGCCCTGGCTCCGCGGCGGTACGTAGGAACGCGGCGGGGAGTGGAACGTGTCCTCCCAGGTGGGTAGGACGAAGTTGGGAGGCGGAGGCGCCGCACCGTTCGGAGAGGTCGTCCCAGAGGCCTTGGATGGGGTCGGGGAGGGTGCCCGAGCGGCGCCCTTCGTCGTGTCCCTCTTGATGGACTCGTTCTCGGTGAGCGGCGCGGCGGGATCGGGCTTCCTCGGCTCGCGCTCCTTTGGAGGGGGTCCGGTAGGCGACTTGCCCAAAGGGGACTTCGGCGTGGGCGAGGGTATCGGTGAAGAAACGCCGAGCGAGGACTTCATAGAGGAGGCGGCACCCGCGCTCTGCACATCGTTAGCCGTCGGTATGGGTATCGCTGCGGACGTTTGCGGCGCGTCATCAATCTCCATCACCTCCATCCCGTCAGCCTGCTCGTCGTGACTCTCGTTCGTCACCGACTTCACGGTCAACGTCTTCGACATGAGAAAGGACATCCAACCTGATCTGTTGTTGGCGATGGACGACTCTACAGGGTTGAGAGAATTGGGTGCGGCCAGTACGCCCTTAGGAGTCGCTTCGCCCGCGGATGACTCGGGCGGAGAAGGCTTGGTTGACTCAGCAGACGACGCTGCCTCCGCTTCGCGCTGTTCCCTCGCGAGGGCCTCCTCCTTGACCAACTCAGACTCCGTCTTGGGACTTTCTTCTGAGTCGGCAGAAGGTTGGTCTGCGACGTTGCCAGGCTCGCCTTGAGGGCTCAAAGCCGTTGTCGGTGAGGTACCGTACCATGCCCATGGCGAGTACCACGTCGACCCGTGACTCTTGACAGTGTCTGAAGAAAACACAGACGACGGCTTTGCAGCCGTCTGACCGGCCTGTGGCGCTGCCGCCGTGTCGGTACGCGTCGGTGGAGTGGCGTTCTCGGATATGGCCGCGGAGGCGTCCGCCGGAGGTGCTGCGGAAACTTCTACGGTGGTGGATGCGTCGGGGAGCCGTACTGCGGAAGAGTCTACAGCGGCGGACGGTCCGCTCTCGGTTTGCACGCTATCTTGCGAGTCCACGGTCTCCTTGCTGTCCTCGGACGTCTTGACGTGATCTTCCGAATTAGCACCACCCCACCCAACATAGTCCCACCATGAGGCAGCGCGTGGGCTGTGGGTGTTCTGGCCGCCGTTAGACGCTCCCGTCGCATCTGCGCTCTGAGCTGAAGACGCTTGTGCTGTGTCGGTTTGCCCAATGGGAGGTGGCTGCGTGAGGGTTTCCTGGCTGTCAACAGCGGTCGACGATTCAGCAGGTGCCTCGCTGGCCACTAGGTCTCCTAGTTAGTTAAGACTCTGATCGTCGAAACGCTAACCTTACCGCCTGCATGGTCGTCTACCGTAGTTGGGTGATCTGCTGGGTCCCGAATGTCCTCGGACTGAGCTGTCGCAACGGCCTGCTCCAGCGGAATCTTCGGTCTTCCGAGAAGAGGCAGCTTGAGCATGAAGCGGCTCGTCGACGGATTCAATGATGATATGGACGGCTTCCTCTCCGCAGTCTTCGCACCCTCGGATTGGACGACTACTTGCGGGACAGCTAGTGTGCTCGTAGTGCTGTCTAGACTTGTGAATCGCGGCCTAGGAACTTCCTCATCCACCGACGAGATCGAGGTGGCATTACTGTTGATGTGGTGATTGGGAGGAGAATACTGCGTCGGGGTGAATGACATAGGCGAAACAGGGTTCACACTCAATGGTATGGACTGAGGCGGAGTAGCTGTTGTGGAAGGAGTGTGGGAGGAATCCGCGGCACCAGGCGGTGGAGACACAGGCTGTTCCGACTGCGTAGAGGGTCCGGTGGCAGCTGATGTTGACGCCACGTCGGTGTCATCCGAGTACGCAGGAGACTCGTCATCCTTCGCTCGCGAGAAGCCGAACCAGGACGACCGCACGGGGGTGGACCTCGTCGCTCGGATGGTCTTCTGTGGCTCAGAGCTAGGGAATGGGACGGCAAGCTTCGGCAAAGCCAGTGTCGACCCTTCATCGTCCTTCGCTTCGTTCATAGAGACGGCAGGCTCTGACAAAGGAAAAGACGATTGAGGAGACTCGGCGAGCACGATCGGATTTGTCACAGAACCTAGACAGAGGTAAGCTGGGTGCTTAGGCCGCAAGAAGGAAAGTTGGAACGCACCTTCAGTATTCACAGGTGGTGTCTGCATCGATGAGAGGTCTGCGCTCTCAGGAACATCCAAGCTCAGCTTCGACCGCTTGCGCGAGGCAACCGCAGCTTCTTGTTGTTCAATGTGACGCTGCACATTCTCTTCTACTCGGCGTTCGGGTTGAGTTATAAAACTCGACGCTTGTGAGAGTGTCCGTTCACGTTTCCTCGACGCCTCGCTCATGAAGCTAGCGGCGTCGTCAATGCCCGCTGCTGCGGGCAAGTGGTCGATGGCGGCTGCAAGTTTCGAGCCCTGTTCGGGCTGCGCAAAGACAAGAGATAGGCTGGTTGCTGGACGCTGTCTCTTCGGATTTGAGAGCGACGATCTCCACTTCGGCGGACGTGAGGAAGGCTGTGAGGGGTGGCTAGAGGACATGGGGGACGGCGAGCAGCATGCGTAGCGCGCTGCCCACGACGAGGAGCCTGACGTTTTCGGGCTGCTCGGTCCACGTTGCCGGCGATGAAGTCATTGGGGCGGAGTCTATCGCGTTCTAATATGCCTTTCGCTTTTTGAGTCTCCGATATTGCTTCCAACACTCCGCCTGATCAATCGGCCAGCCAATCACGGAAATGCCTCAACCGCCAAAATGCCGCATCTGCAACTCTTCCCCCAACCTCGACGTCGCTGTCATCCCGCGCCTTTCTTCTCAACCTCCTCTCCCTCATGCCCTCTTGTCCTCTCTTGCTTCGAAACGCACATGCTACTACTAGGAACCCTCTAGGAACGCTGTCGAGTGGGAGGTATCCTCAACAAGCTCTACAGCGTCTCCGATCTGCCCGTTGACCACACTTACGTGGTCCCACCCAAAGTGAACTGTCAGTGGGATAGACTGGACCGCGGACATCGCTGGAGAGATGATTTTTGGGACGGAACTGCGCTTTAGTGAATGCATGGCCATGGTCGCGATCGTTCTTCAGGTGCGTCGTCGTACGACTGTCGTGCGCCGGGTGGGAGGATACCCTCGCGAAGCCCGGCGTCAGGCTCTTATTACCCCAGCAGACCATATTCCTGTCACTCTCCACATATCTGGCGCATGACGGGTCCCCACGCTGCCACTCGCTAATGCTGGGTTGCTCTCTTTGCCTCTGCTTTGTCGTTGGGCTCTCATCATCAGCGCCTCCTTCGACTAACAAGCGCCCGCATCCTCCCACATCTCAACGATACTTGCCCTGGCTTCCGTCTATGCCCTGGCGACCTGCGCTGCCGTCTCAAGGTCACTGGTTATGCGCTATCATTGACCCGTGTGTCGACCGGGCGGACCACAACGAACGCCTCCTAAACCATGTATACGGTTCACTCGGCCAGCCCGGCGGTCTCCATGGCCATGCCAACAATCCCGCTGCATGTACGTGTGCCTGCCCTATCGTCCGGACCGCGGGCATCCTGGCGACCACCCGCCGCAGCTCTCGTCCCGACCTTGGCCGACTGCTCAGCATATATGACCTTGGCTGACGGTCTCGTGTTGTTGCCGTCTTTACTCGGTGAACGCCTCTCACGCCGCATTTGACTCGGGAACCGAAACGCCATCGCGATCAGCTTGGATAGCGCTGAAGGCCGTTGGTCTCGCTGCGCACGCTGGTGCCTCCAAATACTGGACTCCCACAGGATTCACTCCGTCCTCTATATCAGCCCACGGTACGGCCTCTTGGCCCGTCAATTATTAGTTGTCGGCAAGGAAACCAGGCCTGCCTCCACGGCGGTGAACCTGCAGAACGGATGCGTTCACTTGCATTCAAAGGACGGGCGCTCTCCGGTTAGATTACTCTTGTTTGGTCGCGTTACGTAAGCCCAGGCAAAAGGTCTTATCACCACGACGCCGTCCAGTCTCCTCCACCGTCCCCTGCCAACACCGTGCGGCCATGTCTTTCCGTCAAATCTCTCTCATCCCGTTGCTTGCGGCACTTCTTGCAGCCTTGGCCGCCTCGGTCAAGGCTCACAGCAATGGCATGGATATGACCATGGACGGCGCCATGGACCTCGAAGCAGGCCAGATGCTTCCGTACCTCCACTTCACTCCGGGCGACATCGTGCTATTCTACGGATGGGTGCCGTCTAGCAAGGGCGCGATGGTGGGAACTTGCATCGGGCTCTTCTTATTTGCGCTCGTGGAGCGCTGGATTGCGGCATGCAGAGGTGTTATGGAAGCACACTGGCGAAAGAGGTGGGTACAGCGTTTTCTTCGTCGATCATACACAGCGTATATTTGTGTACCTTCGTGCCTCGCCCTTCATCATCGCCATCTGCGCATGCACTGACCTGTCTCTTTAGAGCTCAAATCGCCCAGGCAGACAGAATCAACTTGCCGACCACGACGTCTACCGAGAAGGCTACCCTTAGCTCCACTCGCGTCCGCGACACAGTAACGCTCCGTAACGCCCCTCCGTTCAGCTGGGCGCACGACGTCGCGAGGGGCCTGCTGCACGCCGTCCAGGTTGCTATCCAGTTCATCTTCATGCTCATCGTCATGTAAGTCCATCCCTGTCAAGCTCGGGGCTGTGCGCTAACATGTGTGTGCAGGACGTTCCAAGCCAGCTTCATCCTATCGCTGGTGATCGGTCTGGGCGTCGGGGAGACGATGTTTGGGCGGTTCGCTAGCCATGCCGCGATGCATTGATGAAAACTTCACCGCCGTTACGCCTCCTTTCTTGCTTATTTGGATCACGACGGACACTATGCTGCGTTGTACTAGTAGCTTCTCACGTCGCTCACGAGTTATCTCTGGAAATGTTCTTGTATGGTAGACATGCTGGTGTCATGTCATGACTTGGGTGCTGTCATCGGTGCTATGCCATTCATTGCGGTGCCGCCGTCCGCCACCAGACTGTCATGCATGTATGACTCCGGAGAGCCCTTCATATGGCTGCTCCGTCTGTCTATGGTGCACCTATCTTTAACGACAACCCGCCGTACACGATGTCGAAGACAGAGCAGACAGAACTTCACCCGGATGCAGATCTGCCAGTATATTTCTGGAAGCCGGAACAGGAGTACGGATGGGCGTCGCAGTGGTACCACTCCCCCTTCACCGCGCGCGTCACCCTCCCGAGCGGCGAGGAGCGCGAGGCCGTCTTCCCGACCGCAGAGCACTGGATGATGGCCCAGAAGGCGCTCCTGTTCGAAGACCAGGCCATCTTTGAGTGCATCATCCCCTCCTCCGCGCCCGCGCAGGCACCCCCAACGACTGCGGAGCCCGCTCCCTCGACTCCTGGGGGCCCGGCGCGCCGCACGCGCAGCAGCCACAAGCCTACAGCCGTCGCGCCCGTCGCGAAGGCACGCCCGCGCACGCGGTACCCGAGCGCAAAGGAGTGCAAGTCGCTCGGACGGAAGGTGCAGGGGTTCGAGGACGCGGTGTGGACGCGCGAGCGCGTGCGCATCGTGCGCGAGGGCACGCTGCACAAGTTCCGGCAGCATGCGGGGATACGCGGCGAGCTGCTCGCGACGGGCGGGCGGGAGCTCGTCGAGGCGAGCCCACGCGACAGGATCTGGGGTATCGGGTTCGGGAGGGCGGGCGCGGAGAGGGTGGATCGGGAGGCGTGGGGGCTGAATTTGCTGGGGAGGGCGTTGATGGAGGCACGGGCGGTGTTGAGGGCGGAGGTCGCGGAAGGGCGCGCGTGAGGACTGGGGTGGGCGACGGGTGGTTGGGAGGCACAGGCCGAGGGGGCCGAGAGGACAAACGAATGAGACAGCTGCTATAGGAGGGTTTGAGTACCGTCACTGTCAGGAGTACTCAGAATGGATGAGCGCGATGGCCGACGCACGGGTGTGGTTACAGGCGCTTGCTGTGAAATAATTATTCTGCTTGTGTTTGTTCGAACCAAACAATGGTGAAAGAAGGAGACAGAGATATCTGCAGCGACGGCTCTCAAGGCGACGTCCACCATCTGCTTGCAAGTCCCCCCGCAAGCCAGGCCGCCCTACCCTCGACATTCAGGCTCGCTACCAAGCTTGAAGTCTTACGACCTCCATCATGTCTTACGGGGCCGCGCCTGTGATCCCTACCGAGCTGCAGCAGTACAAGTGCGCTCCCCACCGCAGCCAACTTTTCCGTGCTCGTGCTAATCAACGAACGCAGCTCCTACGTCGAGGATCCCAAATGGCAGCGTAAATTCTCCATCATCTGGGCCGCGGGTGTCGGCATCGCCGTGCTCGCCGCCGCTCCTCAGGTCTTCCGTGCCCTCAGGCGAGGTCGGCTATTCCGCGGATGGCTCTTCGGCGTCTCCGAGGGCCGGAATTACACTCCTGCAGTGGGTAACGACGTCGTCCCACCAAAGTCAAAGCGCAGGGTCTTTGGCCTGCTCGAGACATTGGGTTCGGTCTCCCTCTGGAGCTTACCGGGCATCGAGCTGGATATCGGACAGAGTAAGCGTCTGTCTACACACATCCGTATTCCTACGCTGAACATATTGCGCTTTCAGTGGTCGTGATCGCAGCATACCTTGCTGTCCTGATTGTTTGCATCACGATGAACGTCCCTCTAACGGACAACCCCAACAGAGCCGGCTTCCTTGCGCTCGCGCAGTTCCCCGTCGTGTTCCTCTTTGGGACGAAGAACTCCATCCTCTCGCTCCTCCTTGGCCCTGGCCACGGCTACGAGAAGCTCAACTACATTCACCGTTGGTCTGGTAGAGGCATGTTTATCGGCTCCGCAGTACACGGTGCCATCTGGATCAACAACCACCTTGTGTATGACCTCCCTATCCTCGGTCAACAGAAGGAGACTTCCGGTGTCGCCGCTTTCGGCGTGCTGTGCGTCATTGTGCTCACGTCTTTCCGACCCATACGGCGCCTCTTCTACCAGTCGTTCTTCATCGTCCAGTAAGTCCTCCACGTACTGTCAGGATCGACCTAGCTAACAGCTTTTTCCAGCGTGCTTGGCTATGTTGCTTTCTTCATCACCATCTGCTACCACACCACCTACGCTGCTCCGTGGATCTTCCCGCCATTGGCATTCTATGGATTCGACATGCTCCTGCGTCTGTTCCGTTACCGCATCAAGGATGCGACACTTGTCCCCGTCGACGGCAACATGACCCTGGTGAGCTCATAGTACTTCGACTTTCTATCTAATATGCTAACGGTGTTATACAGATCCATGTTCACGACTGCAACGATGGATGGGTCGCCGGCCAGCACGTCCGCCTCCGGGTTTTCTTCTCAGGCCGCGTCTTCGAGTCGCACCCTCTCACTATTATCAACGCACCTGCAGCGACATCATGCCTCTCCGGCAACTCGCTCACGCTTGCCGCGCGCGTCCACGGTGACTGGACCCGCGCGATCAACGAGTACGCGAGCAAGGAACAGGAGCGCCTCGTCATGGAGAAGGGCGAGCAGCCCGGCGTACCGGTGCAGGTCATGCTGGACGGGCCCTACGGCGGGTCCAGCGTCGACCTCGGGGACTACGAAAGCGTGCTGCTCGTCGCCGGCGGCTCGGGTGCAACATTCACCCTCGGTCTTCTCGACGACATCGTTGCGCGCTGCGTAAAGCTCGGTCGGCGGAACGGGGAGAAGACGCGCCGCATCGAGTTTGTGTGGTGCATCCGGTCATTCGGTAAGCAGCGCATGCTCACCGTCCTCTGCTCGGCGAAACTCATACCGTTCTCTCCTTAGGCGCCATCGAGTGGTTCGCGCCGATGCTCACGGAGATCGCGAACACGGTCGCGGGCACGTCGCTCGACCTGCACGTCTCCATCTACGTCACCTGCCTCTGCAACCCCGAGGCGATCCCCCCGATCCCGAACTCGGACGTCACGATCACGCGCCCGTCCGTGACCGCGCTCCTCCGCGACCTCGTCACCCCGCCCGCCCCGCACGCGCACACGGTCGCGATGCGCGCGGACGCGGACTCCAAGTCGCTCGAGAGCGAGTCGCACGAGGGCGCGGACACCGAGGCAGAGGCGGAGAAGCCGTCCGCGTCGGCGCGGTTGAGCTGGGTGGGGCTCGGGGGTGGGGTCGCGGTGTGCGCGGCGGGCCCGGAGTCGCTCACGCGCGAGGCGCAGAACGCGGTTGCGCGGATTGGGCTGACGCGCGGTGTCGAGCTGGGAGGTGTCGGATTGCATACGGAGCTGTTTGCGATCTGAAATCGGAGAGCGTGTTTTGTACGAAGGGACTTTATGATCTTGTTTACGTGTAGTGCTGTATGGATGTGTGTATACTAGGGTACGTCGGTCAACGCGCATGTTTTAAACCGCCTTAAGTCTTCGTCTGTTGCAGGTGTACATCTACAGTACATGTGCATATAGTGCGGGCGTTTGCGTACGTTGAGGTTCCCACGGCTTCTTGTTCTCAACCACCACCTGGGAACTCGTAGCGTCAGTCAGGTGTTTTATAGTAGAGCTCAGAGACCCCTGTTACTTGACGAAATCGAGGTGAGTCTGATATCGCTGAGTTTGCTATTCCCGTATTGAAAAGATTGTGTTGGGTGTAGAAACACGTATCAGGGGGTACTTGGGTGAACCGATGGCCACGGCTTCAAACGGATGTTCACATCTGGTACTTCCACCCGAGCATCGCACACACTCTCTCTCTGGCACAAAATCATACGTTCGCTGTCCAGAGAAGATCAGAGGACTTGCTTTCAGCTTTCGCGGTTCTTCCATGATATCGCACAACATCCCCTCTTCCGCCACGTCACGATCTACTTTTGAGTCGACTTCGATGTATGCCCCGCGGATAGGTTGACCGCCCAGCAGATGACTGCGAGATCGGAACAGGCTGAGCGTACACGGGAGATCCTGCGGCATATTGGGCGGAACATCGAGTTCGCGCAGATCGTCCGCACAATTACTGTTCGCGCCCGCGCGCACTCTCGGCTGAACCCTGATATTCGTAAGTTTTTACACGGTTTAATTCGGTTTTATACGGTATACGTGACTCATTGAGATGAAATTAACGTAGGTATCCTCGAGGATGCTTTTAAATGTTTATCCGACCTGGAATCATTGACCTGGATCAGTCTGCGCCCCCCTCTACCCCCTGTGCTGTGGGAACACCTTGTGAAAGGATCTGGACACACAATCGTATCACTGCGCATTCCGTACGTGCCAACGCATGTTCTATATGTCGACAAGAGCTCAACTTGTTGCGTTGTGCTAGCGTTTCTTATTACACTGACCTATCTTTGCCATGCTTCACGAACATACGCCGCCTCGAATTAGATGGCGACGACGACATGCCCACAGCGGTGGCCCATGACGCTGTCGTCGCCGCTGACAGCGACATGCTCTGCGAGTTTACTCTCCGCGGTCCTGCCTTGCTAATCCACCCTCGGGTTGTTCCGCTTCTCTACCCTGGTTCCTCTCTGCAATCACTCTCAATCGTTCTCTCATTCCCGTCCTTTTACGCACATGGGGACGCTGATCCGGTCTTGAGTATTTTCGGCAACTCCCCGGCCATTCTCCCAAACCTCACATCGTTCAAACTGCTTTTGTCCGCGAAGGCGTCGCGCTCGGGCGTCGTCGCGCTCTCGTCGTTTCTCCGGGACAAACGCAGGCTCGTGCGGTTTGATGTCAGCGTGATGCTGCACATGCATGATGTATCCGGTCTGCGTCCCGTCTTGGAGCTGCTGCCGGAGTTGCCACAGCTACGCACGCTTGGCATCCACTTGGACTGTGGCGGCAAATTCGCGCAGGACGACTTGCGGGCTCTCGACGAATCCCTCCCGGTTGGCCTGTCAAACCTGATGTTGTGCATGGAGAGCTGTCGGGATACGAACACACAGCCGTAGGACTGGCTCCACATGGTCGGTCCCGATGTTGTCTTTCTTGTCGAGCGCTGAGACATACAGATCCTCCACTGTCACAGCTGCAACGGCGCCACCTCCGATATCTTCATTTCCTGCCAGGCATCCAGTTCGACAAAAGGATTTACGATTTCGATCAAATACTCCTCGAGCATATTGGCTCACTGCAGCTTGTCGGATGCGACGCGGTGCTGCGTCGCGTTGAGCGCGATGCATACAGTGGCACGCCTGTGTACGCTCCTCCTCTACGTGATGAGGAGATAGCGAATTTAGAGTGCGAGGATTGGGCGTGGCTCCTGCAGGAGAAACCTCTTGAGAGTCTGTGGAACATCGCTTAGGTTCTCATGATGGTTGCAGACGCGCTCATGTTGTAGCAGCAGCATTAGAAGGCGCAGACACTGGGGGCGGTAACGTACATAGCTCAGGCTATGCCCCTGTCCTCCTTTAGGCGACACGCCGTATGATCTAGCTCTTTTTCTTTTACAAGATTGATGCATTGGGCCTCGTCCTATCTAGAAATAAATCTCTCACGTGTTGCACCATTCAGTCGCGGTCGGAGCCTCACGTACCACGGCGTTGAGGTTGCGTTTGCGTTGATCAGCAATATAGAAGCGGCGATTCCTGAAAGTTTGTACCTTTCAAAGTCGATGCACAACGTTACGTTTGTTGTCTGGGCTATTCACTCTCGTTTGGATGCAGCAACTCTAGAAAGTGAAAAATCAGTGCGTGGGATACGTATACGAGCCGCGGGACAGACACTCACCCGAACGCGGTCCTAAAAAGCTGAACATCAGCGTTATATCGGAACGGTACGCACTGCGATCCATTGAGGCGGCGAGTCGAGCGAGACGGCCGGGAAACAGGTGAGTCGAGAGCCACGAGGTTGAATAGGCAAGTTGTCGTAGCGAAAGACTACGGGTTTGAGTAGATACATGCGAGGTTCATATACGAGGAAGTTCAGGAAAGACGGAAAAGTAAAAGAATGGGAAAGCGGAATTTAGGAAGGCGAGAGGCGAAGAGGGCCTGTCGAGGCGTCGTCAAGGCTCAGTGCAAGGAGACAGCCGTCGCGGCGGGCAATGGCCACAGGAACGAGAGGAACATATAGTGAGCGGCGCGAAGGGAGTGCGGGCGGTACGGGCGCGTGCTCCCGCCTCGCGGGCTCTTTCCGCAAATGGGTATGTCAGATGCGCCGCTGTGCTAGACGCATCTTGGGGTTGACCGGTTGAAGTACACGACGGCATTCCGCAGAGTGCTACAAGCGTCGCATTCAGTGCACGCGATGCGAGCGTACCTTTACGGGACGCACCTCCATGATAGCAAGCGTTTGTGCGGCTTGAGCTTGTTTATAGTTTTCGAGAGCCTCTACTGCGCCAGGCTTCTTCTGCTCGATGTCTTCCCGAAGGCGCTTCAATTCTAAAGTTACACGTTCGACGTCCTCTCTCCAGAAATGACGCCGCTTCCTCAGACCTACGACGTCTGTTCTATGCATGAGAACTTGGCAGGAAACGTTCAAGGTTGGAAATACGTACACATGACATACGGAAGAAGTTCCAGTGCCGTCACGTCAAACTCGGGTGGCTGATTGATGTTTCTAGGCGGCGTGACGCAGCTGTTGAAACGCATCTCATGAGCTGCCAGGCTGTGCGTGGTGAGGATTATGGTAGGCATACTGGCTCTCCATGCAAGAGGCACAAAGCCTGCGCCGCAATTCGAAGAATACGCGCTTTTTGTTCGCGCTGGACCCGCAGACCTGGCAGAAGCTTTTTCCGTACACGAGGTTCGCCCAGTAGGGTTCAGAGACGTCGCTCGGACGCTCCAAGAACGGTGGCGTAGCAAGGCGGGCAGCCTTCCATACTGTCGCCGCCTGACGACTGAGAAGCAGCTGTCTGAAGGATTTTGTCGTCCTGGAAATGCTCAATAGGTCTCGGGGAGTGAGCTTGGAGAATATCTACCCGAATCAATGAGCACGCGCGGCGGGAAATGAAGGACGTTGGAATCTACCTCGAACAAAATGTCGATCGGCATGTTCGGGAGATCGTGTAGAGTTTTCTTGGCCCTTTTACGGGAGACACCTGGCGGCACAGTCTTCTGCAGTCTTGATGCATGAAGATCCGGGTCTTCGTCCAATCTCAGACAGATCAGCAATGTGTCCATGCGGTCGAAAGAATGCATAAGAGGAATACTTACCGCCGTTGCCCGTATCATGGGACATCGACCCACTTGTAGACATGACGCCGCGTCGGTTTGGCTGGTAGCTTTGTAAGTAAATGTACCTGTTAGACTATTATCGATCGGCCTGGTGAGAGGGATGGTGAACTAGGTTGTCGTTAGTACGATAGCGGCCAGTGCAGTGAGGATGTTTTAGCAATATGATTACATAACGTGGGACTGGAGCAATCCGGTGGTTTGGAAAGAATCTTAGGGTGTATTCCACACCTGTCCTGCGTATGTTTTACACTGAAAAATTAGGTCGATCCTGTTCTTTGAAGATTCTACCTCAGGATAGCGCCTGCCATGGTATCAGAGTAAGTATCAGGTGGGCGCCTGCAACCCCTACACGGCGGGTCCCTGGGGGCCTCCCACTGTGCACCGCCACCGCGATGCACGGGCCTCAACCGTAACCGCAACGCTTGCAAGCGCAACGCTTTCGTCTCGCCCCGAGTGTCGCCCATACCCCCACTATCCACAGGTACAGGTAAGCCTGGAGTTCTTATTCTCTCGGCAGGACTATGGACGGTCAGCTCCGACTTCCACTTGAAATCTGGGGCCTGGTCGTCGAATTACTGCCTAAAGAAGACCAAAAGACGTGTCTCTTCGCATCGCGAGTTCTCGGCAACGTTGCTCGCGCCCGTCTGTTTTCCCATGTAACCATACTATTTGGCCTATGGAGACCATTTGGGGCGGAACACAAGGACGATGCCGCAGCGGCGGCATACTTGAATGAGATCGATCAACTCAGCACGAGCAGCTGGGAGATCATGCGCTACATCCGGCGCGACGCTGAATTCGCAAAGCTGATCAAGAAGCTGTCTGTTCGAGCTCACGTCCCCGCCGGGACGGGTACATATGAGCGTCGTAAGCTCTGTAACTCCTGATACGATTTTATTGGCCCGCTGACATCGGAACTTCAGATTGTCTCATCGAGACCCTCGAATCGCTGCCCAGTTTGACGTCGTTCGTCTACCACGGCATGTTCCCGCTGTTACAGCCCGAAACTATTGATGCGCTGGCGAACACTTGCGGCTCGGTATTGACCGAGTTCCGTGCGCCGTAAGAATTTAGATTTCCTTCCCTCTGTAACAACCGCATTCTGACCAATCCGACAGAGTTTTGGGCGGACGCAACTGGCTGGGTCCCGCCTTCTTCGCAAAATTCACCAAACTCGAGAAGCTGGTGTTAGTGAAGGAGCCTTACGAAGACACCCCCGCACGCGGCGACAACTGGGCCGCCCGCGCCTGTATCGAGAAGGTCGCCGAGATGCGCAAGCTCCGGTCTTTGCACGTCGGCGGCGAAGCGATCTGGGCGCTGCCCGTGCGACCCTTCGCGTACCTGCGCGAGCTCGTCATACAGGAGCCGGAAAACCTGGGCGCGATCGGGCTTGTCCTGCGCCACTGCAGCCCGCAGCTCCAGTCGCTCTCGCTCGTCCTCGACAACCTCTGGGTGGAAAAGTACCTGAACGCGGCGTTCGACTCGGACCCCAAGGCGCTGCCGAACCTGCGGTCGTTCAAGCTTGTGATGCACGGCGACAGCTTCAACCGGTACCCGTCCGACGTCTCGGACTTCCTCACGAACAAGAAGCATCTGCGGCGGTTGGACGTCGACTTGAACATGGACCCCGCCGACGCGGGCGTGTACCCGCAGTTCTTCGAGCTGCTGCCCGAGCTTCCGGAGCTCGAGGTTCTCGGCGTATCGCTCTCCGGATACGAGTTCACTAGCGAGAAGCTGAAGCGGCTCGACGGGAAGCTCCCGCTCGGTCTGACGGCGCTTCTCATCCACTTCGACTTCGAGATCAACGACGTGTCTGCGCGCGAGTGGATGGATGTGGTAGGTTTCTTTTTGCTATCGGACTCGATCACACCGCTCAAGCCATCTCACAGTTCCGGAAACGCGAGTCTTTGCGGTACCTGCACATCCTGGACAACCATCGGACACTCGACCTCAAGCAGCAGCTGCTCGAGGACCATCCTGCGCCGCTCGAGCTGGTAGGGTACGGCCCGCATCTGCGCTGGATCGAGCGTGACCCCGAGACCGGTCTGCCTGCGTACTCGCCGCGGTGGTCGGACGCGAAGGTCAGGTTCCGCGAAGTCGAAGACTTCGGGTGCGAGGACTGGGAGTGGCTGTTGAGATACCACGATTGGGGCGAGCTCAGTGAGTCATTGACGTGCCTTCGTTGCGCGCGGATTGCTGAACGCCTGTTACAGATAGTCTATACCCGGGGTTGCCCCGAGAGGCAGATGCACTCGCTTGAGATGCTACGTCGAGCGGATGTTTCAACCGACGCATGTCGTAGTCACAGCTCGGACAGCATCCAGCAATTGCATCATCCTCACTCCTACACGTGGCGCGTGAATCGATGTGATGCTAGCGCTGTACACTATCGACTGACTTCGTCCGGTCGAGTTCCCGATACGCGGCGCTCCTCGTGGACATCTACCGCGCCCTACGCCCCCTCCTCGAGCAACCAACGGATACCCTCCACGAGCTCCGCGCGCACCCGCACCGCGGCGCTAATCGCAGGGTAGCTGTAATGGAACCCGTGCGTCACACCCGCGTACCTGCGCGCCCGTCAGCATCCCCGCACTGATATACAAATATGTAGGAGCATATGGCGCACTCTATATGGCGCACCGCAACGCCCGCGGCGCGCAGCGCGGCCGCGTACGCGCGCGCATCGTCGCGCACGGGGTCGCGGCCCATGCCCTGCACGAACGCGCGCGGGACACCCACGTGCGACGCGTACAGCAGCGGCGAGAAGCGCGGGTCTTCCGGGACCGGGCTGTAGAAGTCTGCGCCCCAGATCAGAAGTTGAAGTCATCTGCGTACGGGGGAGGAGGCACGCACTGATGAGCAGGTCGACCATGGTACGCGGGAGCCCGGGGTCAGCGTCCTCCGCCATCGAGCGCATCGCGGGCTTCAGTCTGTGCGTGCCAGCACGCGGTCAGCACGCGAGCGGCAGGTAGCGGGGGACGCCGCTCACTCGTCGGGGTACACGTCTGGGTGGATGACCATGGGCTCACGGACGACCTGGCCGGTGAGCTGCCTTCCAGGCCCTGCAAAGAAGGGGTCGTCGCGCGCCTCGTGCGCGAGCACCGCGGCGAGGTTCGCGCCGGCGGACTGCCCGCCGACGAGGAAGCCCTTGGTGAGATCTGCTTTGAGGAGGGCCTGGTGTTGGACCACCTGGGGGGCGTGAGGTGAGGAAGATGAGCTTGAAGACTCGGATGTGCAGGGAGAATCGGGGTCGACTTGCCCATTTGAGCGCGGTGAGACAGTCGTCGACCGCGCTTGGGAAGGGGTGCTCCGGCGCGAGACTACAGGGATAACGTAGGTCAGCTCTAGGCGTTTATGGATTCTCCCGCTTAAGCTTACCGGTAGGCAACATTCACAGTAGTCAGTTTAAGATCGACGCTCAGCTTGCGCAGGAAGTAGTCGTCGATCTCGATGCTGCCGACGCTCCAGCCTGCGCACACTGTCAGCCTCCGAACATGCAAAGAACTCGCCCACGCTCGCGGCGTGCTTACCTCCACCATGTATATTGACGAGCACCGGGAACGTCGCGTCGCTGTCCTCCACGACGGGAACGACACACCGGACGACGATCTCCCCGCCCGCCACCGCCACCGCCTCGTCCCGCAATGTGTATGCAGATTCTGCGAGAGATTATAAGCACCCAATTCCGACGCAGCCTCTCGCGTGCGGGAACTCACTCGGAGGAAGGAGCGGCTCTTGGTATGCCTTGTGCGGCGCGATCACGTATTGTTCACACTGCGCACGCGCTTCAGCAATCGTCGGCGTGGGCTGTGGTCCCTCAGCGCCAGCGGTCGGCGCGGTCGGCAGGAGAGCAGCGAGTTCGGGATCGAGGGCCTGCATCGCAGACAGTAAACGGAGATGTGTGCGTTATTGAGTAGACACGCGACGGGCCTTGTTTTATCCTTCCTGCGTCCTGCGCAGCCTATTGCAAGCGGTCTGCAACTGCACCCGCAGGAAGAAGGCGGCGGCGTCGCCTACGTAGTGGCATTGTGGGCGCGGAGTCAGCGGACATGTTTCTCGGGCAGTATGAGAGAGATCGCTGTCGCTAGGACCCGGAGAAACGTATCCGGTGTGGGAGTAGCCGTACACGATACGGGGTCTCGTGAAAGCCGCGTGTGGACACTGGGCGCATAAACGCCATTTTACACCGTTCAAGGGCACATACGGGGGCAGATCGAAGCAGCCTTGCGAACCGTCTGTGGCCGGAGTGCACCATGCGTCAGAAAACCAGCCTGTGTTCACTCGTAGCCAATGGCAAGTTAACTCACTAGTGGGATTCCAATAACGACATCGATGCATATAGGGCTCGGCGGTCGTACTCGGGTTTTATCAAAACAAAGTAGACTTGCGTAGCTGGCATTCATGGTACTACATAACTCGAAGGCGCGACGTGTACGATTCCGCAAACACCACATTACGTGAACATTCCCGCCCCCGCCTCATCATAGTAGATGTCGGCCTGGTACACGTCTTGGCCGCACACGTCTTGGCCGCAATGTCTCAGCAGAGGTGCTGCCAGGTAGTCAATGATGCAACGATTCGCCTGGCACCACTTTTTGTTGGTGCCCTTCCGCTTGTCCAAGTGCATCGTCTGCAAACCGCGACATGCATATGTCAGCAGAGCGGCAGACGAGACAGCCGTACATGACTCTGAAAACTCACTGTCAAGAAGAGTCGGTACTGTTCAGCAATATCGATTAACAGCCTGGCGCGAACCCGGCGAGGATCGCGCTGTGTCCCGTCGATCTCGATCTGCACCCAATGGTCGCCGTATCCCGGCCACTGTACCGGAGTAACGTGAGCAGGTCTATTCGGGCGGCGCATAGGCAGGGAGGGGGGCGTACCGTGATCACGAGCCAGATTTTGTGCAGCTGGCCGTTCATGTGGTGGTGCATAGAATCATCTGAATCATCTGAATAGTCCGTCATATATTGGACAAGCGTGTTTGTGGATCGTGGTGAGAGTGAACCCAAACGCAGCCTGCGGGATAGTTTGTCGGGCTGGAGTCCTGTATCAAACTTGATCGGCTTCCTGAGGGCCTGCGTGAGCCCCCGCACCAGTACTGGGCGCTGTGGGACAAACTCCATTCCGCGGTATTTCGGGCGGTCATCTGGCAACATAACCGGCAAGGTGTCGTAAGGAGGGGGCCTGTTACGGGGAACGTTCGCTTGGGTTGACATTTTGACAGTCTACTTGAGATGAAGTCAGTGGAGTGAGAGGTGTAGAGGCGGGAGGAGGGTGAGGTCGCAGGTCGAGGGGCTGGGGAACTCGTTGCTGGCATAGCAGTTGCCCATCCTGCGCAGTTATATAGCAGGGCGGGGGCTGGCCAGTGTAAGGCGAATGGTGAGAAGGACGGGGTCAAGCGGTGGCGGCCCACGGGCAAAGCGCACAGTCAATGCGTTAGCTAAGTTAGAAGTGATATACCAGGACAGGCGGGGGAAATAAACCAGCGCGCATGCGAGTCACTCATCATGGATGTGCCCCTTGGACCAGCATTGTCCACCGCGCAAACATACGTGGCCCGCAATGATGCGCTTTGACTGCAGACAGCTGGACGGTCCCAGCACAGAACCGTGACCACATAATCCATATAGCTTCGACTCGAGCGGCGCACCGAAACAGATCTTGACAGTGTTCAGCGCACAAGACTCGAGCGCGGTCGTCCAGTAGCACTGTTGCACTGTCAATGTGTAAGCGAACAGATTGTGGCAAAAGGCATGGACGTACGTTATGAGTCGGGGTCTTAGGCCGTGTGCCACTGCTAATGCGGCAAACGCACTGGCGGGAGGCGCCTGGTCCGCAGCGGGTTCATACGTGGCCTGTATTCCAAGCAGCTACATTCAGTGTTCTGTCAGAGGCAAAGCAACGGCCGCTGGTCAGTGTTCATTCAATCTGACAGGGTTAAAGACACTGCGCGTGATGTTGCTGCATTTTATGTCGTTGCTTCGATGCGATCTGCCTGTGTCAATGCATCGTCAGTATAAGTGGAGCTGCGATCGCGCGAGCCTTCTGAAATGCACGAAATTCACGGACGATCCGGTGCAAAGGACTCGACCGTGCCCGGAAGAAAAAGGGAATTGCAGAGAGAAGTGCGACTGTCCCAGACACTACTTATCTGCGCAACGTCGCAGCCTGGCGGACGTGGCGCCAGCATTCCTTGGAGTAATCATATGGCTTCAACGAATCTAGCGCAAACCCACGTCCGTCAGCCTGTGCATAGCGAAAGACGCGACGCGATAGCAGCGCAGCACGCACGCAGACTGGCCCAGTCGTGGCTCCGCAGCAGCCACTCCCAGTCCTCGCATCCGAAATCCTCCACCGTCCGGAAGCCGACCGTCTCATCGTCCCATATAGGTCCGTAGGCGGCTTCACCCGTCGCCGGGTCGCGTTCGAGACTGCTTAGACACGAGCCGTACCCGACGAGTTTGAGGGAGGGCGGGGGATCCTTCAGCAGCAGCTCGCACAAGTCAAATTTGTGCACAAGGACATGGAAATAGGCCAGCAACAGGCGTCGCTTGAGCTGCGGAGACCGAAGAAACAGGCTCAGAGAGGTAGCACCAGCGGGAGGAATCCGAACGGCTGCTTACCATGGCGATCCAGTCTTCTTTCTGGACAGTGTCGTCGGCAGAGTGGAATTCCCAGCTCAGCAGGAGCGCGGACAGTCCTAGCGGAAGGCGCTCGTCCAGCAATCGCAGATGTTCATGCGTGAATGTCGGGACATTGAACATCAGTCCCAAGATCGCGAGCTCCGGAAGACCGGCGAGGAGGTCGAGGAATCGAGTGTAGATGCCCAAATCCTCGAGCGGGATGTCGAGCCTGAGGTCGAGCCGCCGCATCCCAGGCTTGTTCTTGAAGAACGCGAGAAGCGCGTCAAAATTGACGTTGACTAGCTCGGACGCGCAGATGAACTTGAACGATGTGAGGTACGGGAGAGCGTCCGGCGCGGCCTGCAGCGCGAAGAGAGCTTGTGCCCCGCCGGTGGCGCTTACAGTCAAGATATTGAGTGTCCGCAACTGCGCGCAGGTTCGAAATACGACCTCCAGTTTCCCAAGGTTCTCCGTGCGTTGCAAAGAGAGCTCGTATAGCCCAGAGAGCACGCGCAGCGGGGTGTCCCATACTGCATCCCCCAGTACTCGGAGGTGGAGGACGGTGGTGGGCACGTGCTGGACGCTGGTCTTGACAAACGGGTCGGGCTCCGACTCTCCGTAATGGAACAGGTCGCAGAGATTCCCAGCTAGTGAGAGGGCTTGCAGGCTCTTGAACTGCGCGAGGTACTCCGGAGCTCCACCATCGTTGTGCATGGAGCTGGAGACGTGTCAGCCGGCCAAGAATGCGACATCATATCAACGTACCCGATGGTTAATTCATTGAGTGATGTCCCACACGTCTTTACTAGCGCGTCAAATACTGCAAGTGTCAGTGCCGGTGAGATGCCATGCCACTGGAATGACCGCAGATGGGGAAGCGCTTGTAGTGCGTGGATCATCAGTGCTTTGAAGAAACGGTCAGGTTCAAGCAACTAAACGTATACAAAAGGATGGCTTACCGTTGTCCAGCTGTGTCTCTTCTCCCCACTCGCAGTATGCCCGCACGTGGACTGCCTTGACGATCCGTGCGAACTGTGCGTCCCGTGCGATATACCGCAGCATCTCCTTGTTCCTGACAGCGCGTCGTTCCGCGAGCTGGACGTCGTTGTAGAGAATGTGTTCATCATCTTCCTCCACTTTCCATACACCGACACGTATTATTATGCGATGGAAGACGAGAGGGCGGGCAAGGTCACGAAACAGTCCCGAGACCGAAAGACAACTCCGTAGGTCGGCACTCTCCAGGCTTTTCACGATGGCAGCCCAGAGCTCTGTGGGAAGAACAGAGAAGTCATATGCGAGTTTCTGGCTTGTCGCCATGGCCATCCAGATTGGGCTGGCGAGTAATCCGCTCACAGCTGTGTGCAGGACGAAAGGAGAGCTGACGGCCAGTGGCACTCGGAGTGAACGGGGTTCGGGATCAGTAACCGGTGCCGGGCCTGCCGCAGAGGTGCTCAGAGTGAGTGAGTGAGTGAGGCTCGCATGACGCATGCTGCCTGATCGCGGCCCCTTAGGCGCCCGCCCACGTCGCCGTTGGCAGAGGCCCGCTCGATCCACGCCCGCGCCCTCGCCGCTCTCTCGTGCTGTCCTCCCTCGCTTTGCAAACTCGCCGCCAGCCTCGCTCGACTCGCTCTGCGCGCCCCCATGCTCTTGTCCCACTAGCCCCACGTAAGCTTCACGGCCTCACTCACTCTCGCCATCCGCGCCCGCCTCAGGACTTCGCAGGAGCTTCTGCAGCCTGTCCTCAATCTCGAACCCCGCCCACCAGTCGCCGCCGCCGCACTCGACGCCCTGCCGCACCTCCGCCGTCGCATCCCCGCACTGTAGCTCGCCGGTGTGGTCTGTCTCGGTAACCGTCGCCTCCTCGGTCGCGACCGCCGCACTCGGTCCACCTTGCGGCACATCCGCCATCCTCGCGTCTGCGAACATCAATTGGCGCATGGGCCGCCCACTGGAGACCGTCGGCAGCACTGTGGTCTTGCTGCAGGTGAGTCGCCAGCCTCACTGTCTCTCAAATAAGGGCCGCCAGCCATGCGCCCTCAAGCACGCTCCGCCCAGCAGGCGCACCTCAACGCCCCTGTCTGAATCGCTAGGAGAACGTAGGTAGCACACCAACCACGACACCTTCCGACGCGCAAACGCGCCGCACGCGTCCTGCGTTCGCGGCGCCTCTTGCAAGATACACCCCTTCGCCGACCTCCTACCTCCTTCCGACCACGTCGCACGCGCCGAAACGTCCCGAAACTGGACGCCGAGACCGTTACCGGCCCTCGCTCGCGGTGTGTGTATTTCCAGCCCGCGCCGACCCGAACGGTTCTGACCATCTCGTGATTACAGTGCGCCCGTGCGCAGAAACGCGTCTACAACACGTTATACCGCCCCGCCGCGCCTCAGCTATGACATGACGCATGCCCAGGACCGGCGGAACCATCCACGACGTCGCCGACACGGTGCGACAAAGTCCTCGTCCCGCACGCCGGGCCGCGCCCGTCGCCGTGTCCCCGACCCCGCGCTCCGACGGCATGTCTAAACGCTCAGTAGATATGTTGTCTGGCCCCCACGAACCACGGCGCATACGCGCTGCATGCGTCGGCATGAACGATGACGATGGAGCTCGGCTCTCGTGCGGCCGCTCGCATTTGCAACACCCGCATGTCCCGCTCGCCTCCCGCGTCGCTCACGCCCCGCCGCCGCCTGTATCCGCGTGTCCCGGGACGCCCACGCTCTGTGCATGCTTTAGGTGCGTTCCCAGCCCGTCCGCGCGCAAACAACGCTCAACACGCGCGTTATTAGGCGGCCCACCGACGAGCCGACGCCCTCGTGGTCGAACATCGCGCCCTGGGCCTCCCACACTCGGACGGCGGGGCCCATGCGCCAGGACGCACCCGCCCTGCGATTGGCGGCGCGGTCCGCGCAGAAAATATCTCGGCAGTGTCGACCCATTTCATGGGCCGATCGACCGCGCCGCGACGCGCATCGCGCGTCGCGCGCCCGTGCCCTGCTCGGCAGCCGCGCACGCATGCTCAACCGACCGACCCCGCCGTTCTGACTTTCTGAGGAACGTCCGGGGGCGCTGCGCCACGGCGGGACGCAACTGCAACGACATACCCAGGCCGGACGCCCGGCAATGCCGCCGCCGCCGCGCCCCCGCCCCGCATCCCCGCCCTCAGCGGCAGCGTCCATGCACCCGGGGGCCTGTGCCCCCCGCATCTCGGCGCGATCCGAGGAGGTCGGCCGCAGGTCGTCTGCCGCGATTTCATGGGCGTCGACACGGCCAACATCGCGGAAACGCGCGCTGCGCCGCCGTCCGGCGCCCGGCAGCCGTCCGACTCGGCGGGTATGCCCGCAAGGACGCCCTCCACCGCCTCCGCTGCTTGTGACGCACCCCGGGCCCGTATCTCGGGCGCGTCGCGGCGGACGTCTCCAGGCCGGCGCCTGTTTCTGGCGACTCGAGATCGCGAGCGCGGACGGCGCACCGGGGGCTCCTGAAAACGGAACGGCGGGGTCTATGGACTCGCCTTCGCCTGCTCTGCGAATTGCGGCACGATCCGAGGAGAAAAAGGAAATCGAGTGTGTTGGGCGCGGTCGACTTCGCGGGCCCGGAACACGAAAACGCGCGTGGCGCGGCCGTCCCGCGCGCTGCAGCCGTGCTACTCGATGTGTACATCGGGAAGCACCCCCTTCGTTGCCTCCGCTGCGTACGCGGTGCGCACGGCCGCCATCCCGACCGCGTCACGGCGGACAGTTCTCGGCCGGCGCTTAATATTCCCGACGTGAGATCGGCTTCGCGAGCGCGAACGAGCCACCGTGGGCCTCCGAAAATGGAACGGCAGAGTGTAAGAATTGTTGGGCGCACACCCTGCTCATTTTGGAGCGATTGGAGAAGAAAAAGCAAAACTGGTCGGACGGGGCCGACCTTGCGGACTCGATACACGAAAACACGCGTATCCCCACCATCCCGCGCTCTACAGCCACGCAACTCGGTGGGTACACTCAAGGGAGCTCTCTCCGCCGTCACCGCTACTCATGAGGTGTGCAGGGACCGTCTCTCGGCCACGTCGCGGCGGATGGCTCGGGGCCGGTGCCCAGCCTAGCCGACACAACGGCGACTTCGCGCGCGCGGACAACGCGCCGTGTGCTCTTGTAAACTGAACGACAGGCTCAGCCTCTATGGCGGACAGCACGTGAATCGTGGCTTGATCCGCGGAGATTCCGCCGAGTCCGACCTTGCGGGCGTGGAACGCGAACTCGCGCGTACCGCCGCCGTCTCGCGCCATGCAGCCACGCCGCATGGCAGGCGCGCTCATGGGCGTCCTCGGCACAAATACCGGCACGTACGAGCGCGTCGGGCGGCTCTAGGTCGCGGGGGACGTCGACGGTGCACGTCCCAGCGAGGGCGCGCCCGCGTGGACTCTGACACCAGAATGCGCACGGAACGAAAGCACGAGTACGCACCTGGGTCTGCCTGCGAGAGGCTCGCGAGTGGCGCAGTCGCAGATCCTGGGTGTGCGCGTACGACGCGCTCCGAGCTGTAGGTAGTCAGCACCTGTGTTAATGAGCATCAGTGTTGCCTCTTTGCAGACATGTCAGACGGCTCGCTCGTACCTGCGTGCCGCAACACATCGCGCCCGTGGTCCAGGCTCTGATATCTACCACTACCACTACAAGCCTGCCCTCGCCCTCGCCTCCTCGATCGACACCCCGGCCGCGTCCTTCACGCCATGAGTGCTCCGTGCATGGATTCGGCCGTCTGGAAAGTGCGTTAGCGACGTTCCATCCCGGTGCCCCGATACTTACCCCTCGTGGTAGCCCCTACGATCTGCGCCTTGTGCGGTCTTTGCTCGCGTCCAGCATGCACCTCTGCACGTGGAAAGAAAGGACGGGCGTGTTAGCGGCACCATCCGGAACCACAGTTCAGGTACGTACCATGCGTATACCTGGCGTGTCCGCGCTGACGATGGCCGTGCTGCAGTGCGAGGGATGTGAGAGGCATCACGACGCAGAGGAGGACTGACCTGCGGCCCTCGCGGGCGTGTCCGTACGACGTACATAGCGAAACCATGGCGAGGCGGCCGCGGGGCGTCGGAGTCGGAGGATAGGTGCGGGTGCATCGAGCACGGCACTCCGGTACGCAGGTGCGTCGCGCACGGAGGACAACGAGGGAAGGAGAAAGAGCGTTGCGCGTCGTGTGTGTGCGCGCGCGGGTATATATACGATCGCACCGCCGCACGTCGTACGGGTCTCGACCGGCTCGCGCAAGCTTGGCCGCAACTATGCGGGCAAACGTCAGCACCGCGGCCTCGGAACTCGCCCCATCTCCGCCCGCCCGCCGTGCTGACCTTCGCCTCGCCTCGCCGAGCGGGTTGCGTGGGGCGACGGTCTCCCTTCCGAAGGCTGGGGCGCCGGCCTGGGACGCCGTGGCGTGATCGTACTCGACGAATGGAGGGTCGAGGGAGGTGTAGAACGAGGCGTGCATATTTCCGGAGGTGAGAATACCGCGGACCAACGGGGTGCGATCCGGGCGCACTCGGGGTGAGTGCATCCGCCAATGCGAAACAGGGCGTGCCCGCTGATGTCGTACTCGATCCAGGGACAGCTTTTGCGACGGCGCGCCGGTGCGCAAGGCTTGCACCGCCGTACATCGAAGGTGCCGTCTCCACCGTTGGTGAGCCGGCGCCCAAGTGCCTGTAGATACTACCACGCACAATAAACTAGTTCCGCGCACATGCCACCATGTTCGTACCGTATGCGAGTGCCCAGTAAATCGGCGCGTAGACTCGGATGTGAACCTGCCGAGGTCTGTGCCATTTCCGATCGAGAGGAAGGTGCAGATGCGAGGGCCGAGGTTCAGTGCTATCTTTTTGCTCAGACAAGAGCGTACATCATCTGTGTCGCATGCGGATCTTCGGGCGGCCGCCAAAATATGCGAGTTCGTAAGTGGACAACCGTCGGGGCCACTCGAGTGAGCACGAACAGGTAAACTAGTCTACTAGGAGCCCCGACACATCGTCTTCATGTATGTACTATGCTGGGCCACTCGACCGTGAACATTGCACTCCCTCGAATACATCCTTTCACCCCGACCGTTGATTCCCCCGTCGTCTTCCCGATTTCAGGGTGCGCACCGCCGTGACAGCAAGCAACAGGCGGCGGGGCAACACGATCGCTTCGGCCGTCATCGAAGTCCTGGGGTTTCTGCCTTCTTTGCGGCCCTGCGTGTTTCGGGTGCATTCATCGTCGCCTGAGGAGTTCTTGATCGAGCTAGGCAATCTGTGTCGCCAGGAACTGCGAATATGCGGCCCCTAGGCCGCTAGGGCAACAGCGAGCCTGACGGGTCCCTGTACACCCGAGATGGCCTGCAGGATGTCTGGGCAGTTAGTGGCCTGCTACCGCTGGTGGAAAAGGGCACTTACTAACCAGTGACAACGCGAGCTCCATGCCGCACGCGCGCGGCGTGCTGCTGGAGTGTAGGAACGGCGTGCAATGGGTCGGAATGTTGTCACGGTCCGTTCGCGTCCGATTCAAAAGCTCACGCGTACCTGCTCATTTCGCGCAGTGAGCCGTTCTGCACCAGTGTGCAGATCGTCAGGGACCATTGCTTTGCGAGGCCCGGGGTAGGTCGATGATTGGCCTGCCCGATGAGCGCTGCAAGACAGCGCAGTCGGGGGCAAAAATACTCGCACGAGAAGCTTCTTCATTGGGGAATCGAGCTTGCAGCACACTCGGAATGAGATTGGTCCTGGACGCCGATATCCCGGCTGTCAAATCGGATCTCAGGGACGGACCATGCTCGAGCATCGGGAATGCAATGATCAGGCTCGCGTCGAGCCCTGCGAAGGAGTACAGTGTGTGTGTAGTAGATAGCTAGTGAAGAATTGGGTTGCTGAGGGCTATCGAGAGGGTCAACGATCATACAATTCGACCGGAGTTACGTGGACTCGGAGACACCTACCATACATTCTGGGCAAAAGAACGAGTGCGCATGCACAAGGCCCGGGGCAAGATTTGCCTCGACTCGATCGATCACGAGCCAACGCAGGGGTACACGGCAGCTGTGAGGGTCTTCTCCAGAAGTCTGGTACCTGCGGTAGCAGAACTCCCGCCGCCGCCCGCCCTGTATGAAGTGCTTCTGAATTTGGGGCTGCGGTCGAATAGCGTGAGCCTGGCGGCGGTCCGCGGCGGCGAAGCTAGTGTGCGCCTGACGGCCGGCTTCTGGACTTCTTGTGCATGAGTACGGTCTGCCATCGATCGAGCTGGGCGGGCTTCTCGTCGATGAGGCAGTGTGGTGTCCGTCGAGACGGGTGTCCGAGTGCGAGGCATCTGGGTACAGTGTCGATCAAGTCGGACGGTCTCAGGCGTAGAAGAGTGTCGCATTGCATCACAAAATATTAGCTATCGTATTTTTACGTCGAGCTGAAGTGGCAGAGAGCATCGTGGGGGAGGGTGCGCACGTTGTCGTGGACGTGCAGGACAGAGCTGCGGCCGCCCGCGCCAAGTCCGCCCGCGCGCGGCGCTTCGAACCGCACCACATGCCATATCGGGCACAGATGTAGACAGATCGACTCGGGCTGCATCCTCGACCCGACTTTCGTTCCGCGCGACACTTGGACGATGCGGTTTAGACTGAATCTCCACATCTACCAGGCAAGCAAATGCTCGGGTCGTCCAGGTCTGCCTGCAGGCGGAATGTCCGGAGCAGTGTGGGAGCCTAGGCGGTGCAGTAATGTATTTCAGGGTGTGCAGTACGTACTTACTCGTGGCGGCGGCGGAAATTGTAGCTGCAGCAGTGGGGCCCGGCGCGGAGGTAGAATATTGAGTAATCGCGTAGATATGGAGTTGCGAGAGGCGGTAGATAGATTTTGAAAGTTCTAGACATGACCGGGCGGGGAAAATGGCCAGGTCGAGCAGGCAATCTGCACGGCCTCGCCATATTCCATGGCCGATCCTGTCTATACGCCTGTTTTGCAGGTGAGCAGGAAAGATCCGGCCGTAAGCATGAATATTGTGCACAGCGCGTGAGCGGCATTGCGGCGGCGATAATCTGTTAGGCGAGGCGGCGAAAGTCTGAAACCCTAAGATTGAATATGGAAGCCAGGATAGTTGTGAGGCCTATTGTCCACCCTAAGCGAGCCCTGATAGATGGCATTGGCGGTGTTGCTGCATACGTGGAACTACTGACAAATTTGGCACTACCGTACATTCTGAGCGGCGAGCGGCATCGTGTCAGCCGTGACCCCCTTCTGTTCTTGGCAACCCACCACCGCCCGTCCCTTCATCCCACTTGGGTCTCAACCCTCAACCCCGCCTTCCTCCTCCGCTGTCCATGCTCCGCATCATGGTCGCCGCACAGTGGCTGCACAACTCGCCCTCCGCCGCCATCTCTCAGGCTGGTGCAACGCCACATCGATGCAAGGTCGCGCACGGCAGCACCTATCGCTAGGTGAGCATGGCTGTATGAGCGCGAGACAGCAATCAAGCTGAGTGATGAGTCCCTCCCAGCAGCCACAAGCACAAGATCAGCCATATTGACCAGCACGAGCACCAGAAGCCTCGAGCCCGACAAGAGCGACAGCAAAGCCGAGACAGCGAGTGCAAGATATCCCGAGCCGCTCCACGCAGAAGACACTTGGACAGGCCGGGGGTGTGCGAAGGACGTGGGTCATCGGCCCTGCACTCGGTCGTGCGGGCGTGGGTATCGACATCACCAGGTGAGCAGGCCTATGGACTTGGTGACGAGATAGCTCGCTGACATGCCGATTATCCGGCAGAAGCGGGCCCCAAGATCCTAGAGGTTCGCACCGGAGAGACATTCTGGAGGTCCGAGTTCATCACACGTGCGTGCTAGAGGGGCAAGGTTTCGTGTCGCAAGGGGCACAAGTTGGCAGGTATGTCTCCTCGCCGCAGCAAACTCGTGCAGATGTCTGAGAACTTATAGGTTCCCAGATCCCAAAAGCACCAGCAGCAAGGAGATACTCGTGAAGACTCGAGCAGAGCCAACCAAACGACGGAAGATCGCGCATAGCGTGCATGGGAGCCTAGAGCAGAAGACGGTGGCGGCGCAGAACACGCGAGCCACGCAGTGCGCGCGAATGCCGGTACCTTTTCCCTCTTGCACCCACCTTCCCGATCCGCCCTGCCCGGCCTGCTCGACGTCTCTTTCCACGCTCGAGGGCTCTTCGACGGCACTTGACCCACTGGCGCCGTGGCGACTCCCCTTGTACCACACACGTGGTATCCTCGACGTCCCCTGCCTAAGACGTCATCCGGGGCGCGGAAGTACGTGTGTGGTACGCTGTCGAGGTGAAAACACGCTCCCAGACGTCTCACAACGCTGCGGGGCACTCACCTAGCTGTGCGGCACGGCTGCGTCGACTGTCTGCACGGCTATTTGGCGACTCCGCGAGAGCCTATCAGGGTAAGCTTGCGCGTTGTATTATCGAAATTGAAACTCACACGTTCTGCGATAGCTGCAGGCGACACGGGCGCATCTGTGCGTGCCTGTTGCAGCTGCGGAGGCTCGAAGGCACGGCAGGGCCTGCTCATGCACAGGGAAGATCAGCACACTCGGAATGCGTCAGTACGCACCGAGTACGTCGTCGGTAGATGGCCCGAGGCCGCCAGCAAGATCTTCGAGGCCACAAGACGTCGCGAGGGGAGAACAGCGTAAGAACGAGCGGGAGAGAGCGAGTCGGTGGTGGCGGTGTGGAGGCAAGAGGCGCCATTGGACTTGGCGAGTTGTGGGCGTGGCGTGGGCGTCTAAACGACCGCGCTGCTTGTCTCGTCTCCCCACGACCGCGCGGCGGGATCTGCGGTACGTTCTGTGCCGCGCACCCGCAAAGGTACTTGCTGATCCTGGTTACGGCATAGGATGCGCATCTCGAGCATCTGAGTACATTCGGGAGCCGCTCGAGTCTGCCTGGCCGGCCGGCCAGTTTTGTTGGCTCTCCCCTGCCCCCTTGTCTCGTCCACTCGGGTTCGCGATGATACGACGACTCGTGTGCCTTCTCACGCACACGATACGACTTTTGGCATACCATATACGTAATCTGGGCGCTGAACGGCTTTTGCAAACGGCCGGCCGGCCGATTCGACTCCAACAGACTGTCCCCGGGCTCTCAGTGTTCCCCTCCCGATTCCGAGACGACGACGCGCAGCAATGGTGTCTTACATGTTTCTCTTGGGACTGTACGACATTCGGCACATGGCTCGGGCCATTTCGGCACCTCCGAGGTGCTCGGCTGTGGACTTGGCTTCTGCAGCCAGTTCTTGAGGTCCCGCCGCTCTCGATCTCGATTCTGGGCGCCCGGGTCGACGCAGCTGCGATTGGACGGCCTGATGGATAATAGAAGACTCTTGGCGTGCCTTGTTTGCGATTTGGACGCGCCAGGAGCTTTGTGAGCGAGGGCAAGCCGGACATCGTCGGCTCTAGGCACTCCGCCTCTCCCCTCTCGATATCACAACGGCACGGCGCGGCGGCCACCTCCGAACGCACCCGACGGCTCGAGACGACCCTCAGCTACCTACGCGTGCGATTTTGGCGCTCTTGGACTCCTACGACGTGCGGGAGCTCTGGACTCGGCTGTACCAGGGACTTCTGCGCCGCTATCCCTTCCCCTGTCAATTCCGCAACGACACGGCGACTCCGGCGACTCCATCCAAATTTCAGCGGATGGCACGACTTGGCGCTATCGCCACGCGCAATTTTAGCGTGCCAGGATGCCTACGACGCGCTCGAGTGCTGGCTTGACTCCCACCGCCAGCTCCGGGCCGCTACTCTTCCCTCGCGATTTCTCGACAGCGCGGCCGCGTCTAATCGCATTCCATGGCACAGCAAGACTCTGCGCTACGTGCACGCGCAGTTTCGACGCGCCAGAACGCATGCTCGAGGCCCGAGGGAGTGGACTCTGCTTCCACGGCGGCTCCCTGGTCTGTCGACGAATCCTACGAGACTCTGCGACAACGCAGCGCGTCTCCGG
This sequence comes from Trametes versicolor FP-101664 SS1, assembly GCF_000271585.1. NCBI lineage: Eukaryota > Fungi > Basidiomycota > Agaricomycetes > Polyporales > Polyporaceae > Trametes > Trametes versicolor. The sequence continues at coordinate 2,687,143 of NW_007360328.1, forward strand.
CGCGTACATAGTGCTGGGGTATATTACGATAAAGCGCCATTTACAGCGCGCAATTTCGGTGTCCGTAGCGTGCTCGGGAGGTGTCCGAGTCCCGAGACTTGTCCCCCTTCTCCTGTCCGTAGATTCTGTCGCCCCGGCTCGAGACTTGGATCCTGTGCTGTACTAGTATGATAGAGCAGAATGCGAGTGGACTTGGACGTCTCGAGTGTGTGTTTCAGGCTTGTGATGAAGTGCTCCCTCCCCCTCCCCCTCCCCGTCCCCCAATATCCCCCAGAGCCCACTATCCCCCAGAATCCTGTCTGAGTCTTTGATTCTCGCCGCGGCCGTCGTCCTCACATGTGCATTTCCCGCCGGTCCGTCCGCGCATGTCTCCCGGTCCGCCCTCGCGAAGACGCCAGCCAAGTCCCGACACTTCAACTCTGCACCGCCACCACAACGCCCACAGAGCACACATTCGAGACCGGCCATGTGTACGACACGAAATATATTGCTCCGAGTGTACACGTAGTCCCTACTGCCCGCCCGCCCTCTGCCGCCGCCGTTCCAGGAAGAAAAAGGGAATTGCAGAGAGAAGTGCGACTGTCCCAGACACTACTTATCTGCGCAACGTCGCAGCCTAGCGGACGTGGCGCCAGCATTCCTTGGAATAATCATACGGCTTCAGCGAATCTAGCGCAAACCCACGTACGTTAGCCTGTGCATAGAGCGAAAGACGCGATGGCAGCGAAGCACGTACGCAGACTGGCCCAGTCGTGGCTCCGCAGCAGCCACTCCCAGTCCTCACATCCGAAATCCTCCACTGTCCGGAAGCCCACCTTCTCTTCGTCCCATATAGGTCCGTAGGCGGCTTCACCCTTCGCCGGGTCGCGTTCGAGACTGCTTATGCAAGAACCGTACCCGACGAGTTTGAGGGAGGGCGGGGGATCCTTCAGCAGCAGCTCGCACAAGTCAAATTTGTGCACAAGGACATGGAAATAGGCCAGCGACAGGCGTCGCTTGAGCTGCGGAGACCGAACAAATAGGCTCAGAGAGGTAGCACCAGCGGGAGGAATCGGAACGGCTGCTTACCATGGCAATCCAGTCTTCTTTCTGGACAGTGTCGTCGGCAGAGTAGGATGCCCAGCTCAGCAGGAGCGCGGACAGTCCTAGCGGGAGACGCTCGTCCAGCAATCGCAGATGTTCACGCGTGAATGTCGGGACATTGAACATCAGTCCCACGACCGCGAGCTCCGGAAGACCAGCGAAGATATCCAGGAATCGAGTGTAGATGTCCAAATCCTCGAGCGGGCTGTCGAGCCTGAGGTCGAGCCGTCGCATGCCAGACTTGTTCCTGAAGAACGCGGGAAGCGCGTCAGGATTGACGTTGGCCACCTCTGACGCGCAGATGAACTTGAACGACGTGAGGTACGGGAGAGCGTCCGGCGCGGCCTGCAACGCGGAGAGAGCTTGTGCCCCGCCGGTGGCGCTTACAGTCAAGATATTGAGCGTCCGCAACTGCGCGCAGGTTCGAAAGACGACCTCCAGTTTCCCAAGGTTCTCCGCGCGTTGCAAAGAGAGCTCGTATAGCCCAGAGAGCACGCGCAGCGGGGTGTCCCATACTGCATCCCCCAGTACTCGGAGGTGGAGGACGGTGGTGGGCACGTGCTGGACGCTGGTCATGACAAACGGGTCGGGCTCCGGCTCTCCGTAATGGAACAGGTCGCAGAGATTCCCTGCTAGTGAGAGAGCTTGCAGGCCCGTGAACTGCGCGAGGTACTCCGGAGCTCCGCCATGGTTGTGCATGGAGCTGGAAAGGTGTCAGCCGGCCAGGAATGCGACATCAAATTAACGTACCCAATAGTTAATTCATTGAGTGATGTCCCACACGTCTTTACTAGCGCATCAAATACTGCAAGTGTCAGTGCCGGTGAGATGCCATGCCACTGGAATGACCGCAGATGGGGAAGCGCTTGTAGTGCGTGGATCATCAGTGCTTTGAAGAAACGGTCAGGTTCAAGCAACTAAACGTATACAAAAGGATGGCTTACTGTTGTCCAGCTGTGTCTCTTCTCCCCACTCGCAGTATGCTCGCACGTGGACTGCCTTGACGATCCGTGCGAACTGTGCGTCCCGTGCGATATACCGCAGCATGTCCTTGTTCCTGACAGCGCGTCGTTCCGCGAGCTGGACGTCGTTGTAGAGAATGTGTTCATCATCTTCCTCCACTTTCCATACACCGACACGTATTATTATGCGATGGAAGACGAGAGGGCGCGCAAGGTCACGAAACAGTCCCGAGACCGAAAGACAACTCCGTAGGTCGGCGCTCTCCAGGCTTTTCACGATGGCAGCCCAGAGCTCTGTGGGAAGAACAGAGAAGTCATATGCGAGTTTCTGGCTTGTCGCCATAGCCATCCAGATTGGGCTCGCGAGTAATCCGCTCACAGCTGTGTGGCAGGACGAAAGGAGAGCCTGACGGCCATTGGAGTGAACGAGGTTCGGGATCAGTAACTGGTGCCGGCGGCCCGGCCGATACACGTCTTGGCTTTGTGGGCGAACTGGAGTGGCTCTTGCAGCTCTCAACCCGCGCTCATGCTCATGTCCAAACTCGAGCCCACACCCTGCGACTACTCTCGTCTGCCTCCAGAGCTATGGGGCCTTGTCATTGAGCGAATGCTAAGGACGGACCAACGGAGCTGTCTCTCGGTCTCGGCAGCGTTCCGTGCATTGGCGCGCCCCCTTGTCTTCTCCCGCATAGTCATTCACGTCGGATTATGGCGTACACAAGAGCTGAATTGGCACGGACACACCGAATCCGAGCTCCAGCTTATCAAATGGCGGAACATCGCAGCTACAGAGATACTGCAATACATCGCACGCGACGCGCAGTTTGCGTGGTTGGTGAAGACGCTGTCCGTCCTCACCTATCAGCGGGGCCCCGATGGACAGAGCGACCCGGATTTTACTGGTAGCTTTCTCGCTGCTTTGTATGATATTGTGACGTCTGATCACATCCCGCAAGCTCACATAGTTGGCGCACTGGAATCTCTTCCGCACCTTCGGTCTTTCCAATGGTACGGCTTCAGACCTCCTCTCTCATCCTCAATCCTCGATACGCTAGTGAGAACCACCGGATCGTCGCTCACTGAACTAGACATCTCGTCAGTCTTTTCTTCTCCGACTCTACATCATTATCAGCTACTAATGTTGTTCTAGTGGCGTCGTCGGGCTGATGGAGGACGCGTCGCCGTATCTAGCGCAGTTCAAGAACCTCCAAACGCTATCGTTGGCAGGCAACTCCAACCACTTTCCCATATCTACCGGGTACGGGGGAGACTCCGAGGCCATACTTACAACCTGTGCTCAACACGTGCCTGACAACCTCCGCCACCTTTCCTTATGGCGGGACGCGGTCTGGGCGACCCCGTTACGCGCTTTTTCTGGGCTGCACGAGCTGTCCGTGATGAACCCGCGCAGCCTGGACAGGCTCGGTGTTCTCTTCGCGCGCTGCACGCAGCTACGATCTCTTGCCATAACAGCCGGCGGCGCTAATTGCGAGTCGGAGGTGCTCGCGGTGCTGCAAGCAGCACCGGACGCGCTCCCGCATCTCACGATGTTCAAGCTCGTCCTCTGGGGGGAAGCGTTTGTCACCGACCCGAGCGCGTTCATCGCGTTCTTCCAAAATAAGAAGGGCATGCGACAGCTCGATCTAAGCCTCAACTACTCGTTTGCTCTCGATGACATGGACACGTATACGCGGTTCCTCGACGTGTTTGCACGCCTTCCGCAGCTTGAGGTTGTGGGACTAGAGCTGCAGGGCGAAGGGTTCTATAGCGAACATATGCGGCTGCTTGACGAGCGGCTCCCGCTTGGCCTCACGGGGCTACTCTTGAAATGGTCCTTCCCTTCTGTCGAAGCCACCCTCGTTGAGCAGAATTGGGCCAACATGGTACGTGGGACATCCTGTTCTCGCCTCCTATTATGTTGATCGCCCCGGACCCCTCATTGCTTTAGCTGAAGAAACGACCTTCGCTGCGCTACTTCCACGTCCTCGACCGCGTGCAGAATTTGGACCTACGCGACCAGCTGCTGCAGGACCACTGGTGGGATTTGAGGCTCGTGGGGTATGGCGCGCAGATTCGTAGCATCGAGCGCGACCAGGCAACCGGCGAGTCGGTGTATGGGCCGCCGTGGTCGGATGCGGCGATTGCTTTTGAGCTCGCGGAGGACTTTGGGTGCAAAGACTGGGTCTGGCTGCTGCAGTACCATGATTGGGACAAGTTGAGATGATCGCGCACGGCACGCGCGCATGCTGGTTTGCATTGCTCCCCTTTGTAGTTGTGACTGATGTCTTGTAAAGGCTAGTTTGTATAGCACTCACTTGGAGTTGGTCCAATGGTCTTTCCCTTGTTTGTGTCCCTTTCCGAACTGTTCAACTCCAGCAGAAGAGCATGCAGACTATTGTCAGATACACAATCACATGGCATTTTACACAATGGGGCTCAAGCCGTCACGATAACCCGTCCCAGTCGTGGTACTGCAGTAGCCATGCCCAGTCCTCGCACCCGAAATCCTCCGCAGTCCCGAAGTTGACGGTCTCCTCCTTCCAGTGTGGCCCGTACACCGACTCGTCGGTCGCGTGAACGCTGCGTTCGATGTTGGCCATGTGTGCACCATACCCGACAAGCTCGAGCGCGGGCAGCCGGGCTTGGAGCAACGTGTCCCGTAGGTTCAGACTATCCACGTAGTCGAGGACGTGGAAGTACCCAAGCGAGGGCCGTCGCTTGAGCTACTCAAAAAGGGCGGTTAGCTGGGAACGACTTTCTGCGGCGCTAGTACACTAGTGATACACACCATCACGATCCAGTCCGCCACCATTACATCGTCGTCGACAGGAATGAAGGCCCAGGTAAGGAGCAGCGCAGAGAGACCACGGGGGAGCCGCGCGTCCAGCAATTTCAGATGCTCTTGTGAAAAGTGGCTGCCCGCGAGCGTCAGCCCGACGACCTCGAGCTTCGCAAGGCCCGCAAATATGTCCAGGAAGCGCGTGTAGTGGACCACACCACGGAAACACTCGTTGAACCTGAGGTCGAGCCGCCGCATCGCCGGCCTGTTCCCGAGGAACGCGGAGAACGGACCCGAATCGATAATGCCCGAATCGCCGGTGCAGACGAACTTGAACGAGGTCAGGTGCGGGAGTGTGTTTGAAGGGGCAGCCTCGAGCACCGCGAGCACCTGTGGAACGCACGATGGACTGGCGATCATGATGTTGAGCGAACGCAGCTGCCGACACTGCGCGAAGACTACGTCGAGCCGGTCGAGGCTGCAGGGGTTGTACATAGACAGTTCTTGTAGCCCGGAGAGCACGCGCAGTGGCGTGTCCCATACCGCGTCTTGCCACACGGAGAGGCGGAGAAGTGTATTGGGCGTATGCTGCGCGCAGGTCCTGATTATCAATTCGTATTCTGATCGAGTATAGATGGGTAAATGGCGGCGGTCCCCCGCCACGCAGAGCGTTTGGAGGTTCCTGAACTGCCCAAAGTACCGTGATGCATCCTCATCTGAATCGAGTATGTCACTATGAAGACGTCAGCGACCATATATGTAGCATATATATGGAAGACCCCACCAGATACTTAGCTCTGTGAGCGTCGATCTGCACTTTTTGGCTATGGTATCCAAGACTGAGCACGGGAGAGGTGGCCGGGATCCGTACCACTGGAACGATTGAAGGTGCGGAAACGATTCTAGTGCGTTGATAAGGTGCTCTTTCAAAAAATAATGGTGAGATACCACGTCAGCCCATTTGTATAGTGAATGCAGGCCTACGGATATCGTCTGCGTCACACCATTTCATCGCGTCGTGGGCGCGGACGGAAATCGTCCTGACAGACCGCGCAAATCGAGCGTCGCGCGCGACGTGCTGCAACAGCTCTGTGTTTGAGGTGCACCGCTGTTCCATGAGGCGCAGATCCTGCAAGGAAAACCCAACATCCCTTTCCCGCGCCTTCCACATCCCGTAGTGGATGATTATGCGGGAGAAGATGAGGGGGTGCGCCAGGCCACGGAACGCTGTCGAGACCGAGAGGCAGCTCCGTTGGTCCGTCCTCGGCAGACACTCTAGGACGAGTCCCCAGATCTCTGGAGGCAAGCTCGAGTAGTTGCAGGATGAAGGGATGTGTTCCGACATGATTGTAAGAGGCAAGGTGCGCAAACTCGAAAAGGCACATGGCACGGCCCGGGATAGACGCGCTTACTCGTTGACTTAAATGCAGAGTCTCTATGATTTGTCCAGATGCAGTTTATGTTATGTTATATCCACTAGAATGTATATACTTTTGTAATAGGGCTGCAGATATATTTATTGCACTCGTATGAGAGATGAAATTGGACAAAGCGCGAAGATTGGGGGAAGGAGGATGAGAGGAGCTTGAAGAGTTGCCATAAATGGAAGCGCACTGCGTGCACTGCACCGCTATGTGCCGGCCGCAAGTGCCGGCTCGCGAGAGAGAACGTCCTCGTCCTGTGCGACCATCTGTATCATAGCTTCCAACCACCATGTCCCCCCCTGCATGAACTTTTGTCTTACGAACTCTTAACTGCTTGCGGGCCACACGAAATGGACGGCTCTAGTGCCCAGTCGCCCATCCCAGTGCCCCCACTCATACCGCTTCCCGGACAGCAACCTCCCGGGTTCGCAAACGACAAGGACGACGTCTTCGCGACCTTATTCTCCCCACCGACTCCCAGAGCATCGCCCTCGCGCACTCCAGAGCCTGGTCAGACTCGGCCCGCGCGACACATGCGCACCGAGTCTACAGACTCAGATTTCGGCGCGTTCGTGTCTGTCCCAGCCGCGGAGGATCCACTCCATCCAGGAGAAGAGGCTGCAGATCCTGTCTTCTCGCTGCCCCAGAACCAAGTGTTCTTCGACAGATTTACGGAGGATGCCAAGGCTGCCTCGGAGAGGAACCGGCGGGAGGTACTCGACGAGCTACTCCAGCATGAGAACGATCCTCTCTCGTGGATGCAAGGTGCGAGTGACACGCGTGCGTCGAGGACCCCCACCCCCCAACCAGCCCAGACACAGTCAGGCACGCCTTCGTTTGCGGGGGAGTCCTTGATTGACCTCGACTCTCCGACGGAGGGTCGAATGGCGAAGCCCCTCGTTCCGCCTGTCTCTCATAATGCACCCACAATCGCAAGTTCCGCATCCTCTATATCCCAGTCCATCCCCGAAGATACCCTGTTCGACTTTATCTCTCCTCGAGATGGCGAAAGCGAACGAGATTCGCGCTCCCTGAGACATGCTGCAGCCGCATCGCATGTTCGCTCTCCATCGCTGCCCCCATCGTCTCCAACACGCATATCCCCACCCGAGATCCAACGCACACCCTCATACTTTTCCTCACCCTCGTTCCCATCGCGCATGGTGTCTTCCTTGCTATCCTCCGCAATACGCTCCTCCGCCTCTCGTCCCGCAGTCTCTACACCCAGCCCGAGCGGCTCGCACACCGATGATCTATCTGCATCACGTCTACCGCCCACGGCCTCGGCCGTCGCTTCTCATCTTGCAGGCTTCTCCCGGTCTGCGCCTCACTCGCGCGCCGCGACAGTGTCCGAGGGTCTTCCCGGGGCCGCGCTCGATTCATCGATCACACACGGCTCGCCCTTCGCGTCGCATACATTTGTACCTCCTTCGGGGGCGCCGGGCTTCACGGGCGACCGCAAGTGGAACAAGGGCTTCGAGTTTGACAAGACGCAGGTGGAGCGCAAGAGCGTGCGGCTCAACGGCCGCAGAGAAATGACTGTTCCTGTGCTCACCGTCGAGATCGCGGACATGGTACGCACGCACGCTATACGCACTCCGCTTCCTCAAGACTAAGAATGGACGTGTGCAGATACGACCGTTCTTCCCCGCCCTGGCGCGCCTCCCACGCGCGTGGACGCTGCTCTACAGTCTCGACCAGCATGGGATCTCGCTGAACACGCTGTACACGCGCTGCCAGGACTTCAAGGGCAGTGCGCTCATGATCATCCGCGACGCGAACAATGCGGTGTTTGGCGCGTGGATGGGCGAGGGTATACACCCCTCAAAAGGCGCATACTACGGCAGCGGCGAATCGTAAGTGTATTCGTGCCTGGGCGGATATAGGGCCGCTCTGATTGGCCCTTGCGCGCGCGGCAGGTTCTTGTGGCAACTCTCGGGGGCGGACCGGGTGCGGGTGTTCAAGTGGACGGGCAAGAACGACTACGTCGCGCTCTGCGAGCCCGACTATATCTCCTTCGGCGGCGGGTGCGTTTCCTGATCGCGATATCATCGAGTGCGTGCTGACAGCGGCTTGTAGCGACGGCCACTACGGGCTGTGGCTGGACGAGACGCTCTCGGACGGCTCGTCCGCGCGCTGTCTGACGTTCGACAACGAGCCGCTGTGCTCGCCGGGCAAGCGCCAGGGCGAGACCGTCACGTTCGAGTGCGTTGCGCTCGAGGTCTGGGGGATTGGCTGACAGGAGACGAAGGTTCGCGTTGGCCGAGTCCTGTATCGCTTTCTGTTGCAATCCCCGCTCGCGTGTGTTGTAAACCGCTATCTCGCATCACCGCTCATCGCCCGCTATCTATTCTGATGTAGGACATCAGTCGCTGTCGACTTGGACTTCGTGAGACAAGACCATTGCGTGTAAGGAAACTGAGGATATGCGTGCTCTTAACAATTTGCCACCCGCAGTGAGCAAATTCTTTGACAAAATTTCACGAGATCTTCTGGCCTGCTTCAACAGTCACCGTCTAGTTAGTCAACTCTTCGACATTGATCATAGCGAAAGTTCACCTTCTGGCGTCAGATCTCCGCGTGAGTGCTTTTCTGACCCTCGTCCAGCCAGACAGGGGCGACTACTAACAAGCATGTTTTGGTAGGGAATCTTGCTGGCCGACGAAATTCACTCAGGCAACTCTGCACTCTTGGTCAGTGGAACTCTCAAACATGATTCAATTATCCAGCATTATCCAACCTATACGACTGCCCTCTCTTCCCACATCACCTCTCGCACATCCACTGTCAACGCCGAAGTCGGTCACAGGACGACCGGCGCGCAACCAAGGGAGACCGCGCCGCCCTGCACTCCACGTGTTAGTGACGACTCCCCGAGCTGCAAGACCACAGAGAGCACGTACGACATTGTTGTTCTTGCAGCACACCGGGCTCGCCTTGCAGGAGCCCGCGCCAGCCCCAACGGCGGCGAGCGGCGAGCACTTCAGGCCAATTTTCCCGGTGATGTCCCCGAGTGCGACGCTCCCGAGGGCCGAGAGGAGCGCGGCGCCTGCGGCAGAGTCGGTCTGAACGGGCGCATGCGTTAGCTCCGTCGGGCTCGGTGATGGGGAGAGGGGTACGCACGCTCTCGAGGCTGTCGCAGCACTGCATCGCGCCGGTGTTGCAGCTCTGGGCGGCAGCAAGGAGTGGGAGCGCGAGGGCGAGGGCGGCGACGCGGGCGAACATCTTTAGTTTCGTGAGGTGAGACGGGGACGAAGAGGGTGGGGTTTGGTGGGTTAGTGGGGGTGTGGAGACTGCGAGTGAGAGATGGAGAGAGCTGAGGCGAGTCGTTGACTGCTGGAGGATCGGTGTGCAAGGTACGTTCTTTTATACCCTCGACGGGCGGTCCGTGCATCCTCGCCAACTCGCCTGGTCTTCTTGCGTGTACGTACGCGGCGCGCTGACTCCATTTTAGGCTTCGTGCTTCGGGCGTCGGGTAGCCGCGCGTATCACCCGGACCGCCCGCGAGCATGCCCGTCCCCGCTCCCTTCACCTGCATGCGAGAGGTGCGGGGACAGGGGAAGGGACGGGGTTGGGAGGTTAGATATGGCGCGTCGATGATTGGAGGCGGCTGGTGGTGCGGCCCCGGCGGGCGAGGATGAGGAGTCAGGACCGTGCGTGGTTCGCGGCAACGGTAAATTTTAACGGAATCCAAAGGACATGACCGAACGGATGCTAGTCTGTAAGGCGTCCGGCTACATGTCCGCATAAGAGTCAGTAGTTCGTATTCTGTTGGTTCCTGTGCAGAAAACGCTCAATCTCAATCACACGCACATGTCAGCAGGAAATAGCGTTCTACGACACGTAACTCGCGCCAGGCAGCAAGTCGACTGTGCACACTGTTCCGACTGCTTCCCAAATCGGGAACGAAAGCATACATCAGCTGACATACGATGCAAGATGGCATCGTGTAGGTCATTCTATCATGTCGGGCGCGTTGCCACGCTCATATCAGTCGCATTCTTCAGCGCCGCAGATGATTGTTAGCGCGCGCCGGCGCAAGAGCGGACGGAACAGGCCACCTCAGGGCGTCCAATACTCCTACATCCGTCTTCCATGTCCGACGCGAATGCTGTCAGAGAGACTGCCGCACGGTGAGCAAACCTATCGCTATGCTCGATCGACGCTGACTTCATGCTCTACTGCGACTCCCCACTAGTGCATCCGCATACGAATACGCTCAGCAGATGTTTCCGCTTGCATATGGCCACGCACTTTGGATGCCCTTCTTTGAAGGCGGTGAAGACGGCCAGTCCACACAGATCGGCACGATCGCGGCACTCGGTATGGAGGGATTGAGAGTGCTGGATTCGAGCTACTACGCGCCACCAGAGTGCGGCGACAGTTTACAGATTACTCGCGAAGAGATTTCGGATCAACAGGTGCTTTGGGGTGCAACTATCGCGGGCGATAGGGAAGCCAATTGTGTGAGGTACGTCGTACAGCCGCCTATACGCCGGTCTGGCGCGGGTTGACCATTCACTGCCACCCCCCCCTTTACACATTCAGTAGCTGCGGAGTCTGCCAGTACGATTTCACGCTGTTGAGCAACACCGGCGGTTTTCTGGTGACGTCATATGCGTTGCACGAATTCGTTCAGCCCGCTGCCAGGTCGTCCATGTTACCCTGCGCAGTGGAGCGTCTATTCAGGTATCGTGAAACTAGAGAGTCCGTTGCCGATGCCGGGGACGATTTGATTTTTA